>NW_028186534.1:7583086-7684210 GCF_003343005.1 Rhea americana | reverse complement strand
AAAGAAAAAGAAAACAATGATGACAGTGATCTTCTTGAGTTCATCTTTATTTCTTTTAAGAAGCATGGATTTTCATACTCCTTAGATATATATTCACAGCTATATTTGGAAGAATGTGTATCTGGTGACTATGCTTTTTGTATCCATAGTCCTGATAAATAAGAAGGACTTGTGACTTCAAGAAATCTCTGTTGAAACAGGAAATTTTCTCCTGTTCCTAGCTATACATCCATCCTTTCCTTTTTCCACATAGCTCTCTTACCTGGCAKGTGTTTTAGCTGCACAATGTATTCAGCAATAATTACCTCCAAAAGACCAAACCCCATACTGTTCAAGCACCAAAAGACAGATTGTGCTGAATGCCCAYGTTAGCTTGCATTTCAAAAAGAAACACCTGCTTTTGACGTTTTAGAGACTAGTGCCATTTCTAGGCAAAAATATATCTGCAAGGGTCAATGTCTCTCTCTACCTTTCTGTACTATGCTATTTGTCTTTCTATTGTGCAGATTCTCTCTTGCATGCACTCCTCTTCCTGTAAGTATAACTTYGATTCCATCTTATGATTGATCTTCTCCTCTCAGTTCAAAGCTTTTTACCTATTCCTGCCTCCAAACACTGACTGTCTCCAGAAAACCAACATCTCACTTTCTATGAAGGACATGCACATTCTCATTGGCCGTGCTCTCAGCTTATTTTAGGCACAAAAGATATAGATTAAAAATATCTTTAATTTCATTATTTATCAAAATACCCATTTATCTTTTTCTAATAGACTGATAAGAGTGTCACATTTTTCTGGTAAGAGCAAAACTCTTGGGCGTGGCTTCACTTTTCTCTTGGGTATGGTTTTTGTGTTGCTGACATAACTTTGGGGGATGCAAAGAACACAAGAAGAATTCAAACAAGGAAAGGTGGCACAGGGAGCACAAAGCACCCCTTCCTTACATATGTTTTGTTTGCATGGCACTTAAATTTTCACTGGCAAAAAATAAAAATAGGCTGAAAAGTGACTTTAAAAAAAGCCCTACTAATTAGCACCGATAGTACCAAGGTGGATTGGTCCAAACAGTTCCCATTGTAAGCACTGTGCCCAATGTTGATGTCTCTTTTCAGACACTTAAATGCAGTGGTCAGAGCTTTTGATGTCCTCCACAACATCTTTTGTTTGGCCTTACTTGCCAGCCCTGAACAGCTCTTCACATCTTAGCAGTGCTCACCAAACTGCCAACGGGTCCCTACCGCAATTTGTCCTGTGTACTCTGCATGCAACCAATATAACTAATTTCTTACAATTTAAATAAAAGTAGGGCACTGGCTATTTCTTTAGCAGCAATCACATGCTGAAATCCAAGCTAGTCTACAGTGTTTCTTGGTGCTCAAACTAGTTTCAAAGCTAATTCAGCTATTGCCTCCATGTGCTGCAATATACCTGTATTATTCTGGGGCTAGCATTTGTCCTGACCCAAGAGGAAACAAGACAGCTTGGAGTTAATGCTAAAAACAGTTCTGTAAATCCCTCTGCCAACCCTTTGCTGTGCAAGAACCATTGCTTTTATCAAGTTTGCAGCTATGAAGTGAGCAGGAGATGATTCAATGACRCTACTGTGAAGCAAAACATCAGCTATGGTTCTTGTTCAGTTGTTGGCTGTGGTACAGATAAGCTGTTGGTGCCAATGGCTTAGTTTTTCTTTCTGTGCTACACTTTGGGTAATTCCAATTGAAATGGTGAGGAAATRCAATATCCAAGTCCTGTGTGCCAGATAGCACTCCTAATGATCCATCTGCAAAATATGTTACTCGCTTCATTTAAGGTTAATTTGAAGAGGAGGGGATTCATTAGGGAAGAGTCTACWGTATAGTGACATTAATTAGTTTTGCCTCTGACTTATGAGCTTGGCAAGATTAGAAATCAGTCTGCCTAAATGGGAGTTCTCGGSTTCTTTACAGATTTGCAGACATGTTTTAGGCACTCCCAGCAGGAAGGTGCCGGTGGAGACAGAGGGACAGCTCTTCAGGCAGGGGGATCAGGCCTGTTCCTTGAAGCACACAGCCAAAGGGGTCCTTAAAGTGGAGAAGCAAGAACCTGAACACATTCCCATCTTGCACTTCTGCACATCTTTGTRTGCCCAGAAATTAAGCTGTATCAGGTCTCACTTTTCGCAGAAGGGAAAGCAGAGGGCTCCCACCTCTGCCCACCTCCACAGTCCACAGCACTGCCCTCCAGACTCACCATGATTTGGTCCTATTAGCTAATGGATACTTTTTTTTTGAAACCTTGAAACACGCAACTTGAGTTATTTTGACTCATTGGATAAAARAATAAACCAGGAAAATATAAGCAGCAAGGAGAGAAATCACAAGAGTGCAAAAGACAAATCATTTCTTTCAAAGAAATATGTTCCTTTCTTGGAAAAAGAAATTTCTACTCCGTAAATTAGCTGGTGATTGGCAGCCGAAGTCTTGTTTAGTGGCAAGTATACATGACAACAGTGGTTAATGGCTTGAAAGAAATGACTGAGGTAAGCAGAATTTTCTGTGAAACTCAATCAAATCAAACATTTCCTAGCCTATGTTTTATTACTTTAAGACAGACGAAGTTAAAAAACAAAAACAAAAAAGCTGACACACTTCAGTGTTTTCCCATGACTCCAACACTGTGGAGAAAATATTTGGCAACCCATAGCAGAGGACAGGTCCTGAGGTCTCTCTGCAGTCAAACTACAGTACAAATTCAGTCACCCAAAGAGGAGGAAAGGGACTCCAACTAAATTGATCCTTATTTAGGTAAAGTGTTTGCAGAGCAGTGATTCTGATAAGGAATGAAATGTCTTGATAAGCATCTTTTTTTTGCCTCTATTCCCCTTCTTTTCCTGCTTCCTATCTCTTTCCTGCTAATTCTTTCTCTCTCAGTCACTCTAGCGAAGCTGATCAATTTTTGATAGGTGGCCAGTTTCCCATCAAAATTATTTTCTCCTCAATAGGTAATTGCTTTTCAACAAAATTATTTTTCCTCAGGAAGATAACAATTTCCTCTGAAAATATTCTGATTTTTCTCATTACAARTGCTATATCCATGCAAAAAACACCTGCTCCAACATTCCAAGATTTCCAATACAAAGAAAATGAATGTCTCTTAAATTAAAATTAATTTCTTTAGGGAAAAYGTCAGGCTCAGTTGCCACCACCCGCTGCCTTAATGCAGTACATAAATGCTTCTGAGAACACTTGAAATCTGTTCCTAGTTACTGCCACAGAAGTCTGCTTGAGAGAAGATAACCAAAAAGATTATTTAATTACTATTATCATTTGTATGGAAGTAGTTCTAAGAATCTCTACAGTTAACTGAAAATCCGTTACGCYAGCAGACACACACGATACTCCTTACTCTGAAGAGTTTTCAATTGAGAAAATTATACCTGATGTCTCTTACAGGCAACACAACAAARATTGTATTGTTTAAAATGTTTTGTAATCTCCTGACCTCAAAGATCTGCCTTGAACTCAGTGTTTAAAATGGTTACTGCCACAGWTAACAACCCAAAGCACTCAGGCAAGCAGCGGGCCTGACCAGACAAAAGCCCAAACTAACAATGCAAATCACTGCCTCAGCATTAAAACATGCTAAATTGATTCTGAAAAGTAAAATTCCAGACCAGTCACTAGATGCTAAGGTACCACCGAGCTGGCCACCCAGACCAGCTCCCCACACTTCAGTGCGGCGCCGTGCACAACGAAAGACCTCCAGAAGTGTTGTGAAATGCAGAACATGTTCCTCATCTGCTGCGCTCCGCGCAGGAACTGACCAGCTACATTTGTCCACAGAGAGCTACTCTAAAGTGTCCCTCACTTTATTATAAATACATGGAAGAAATGGTAAAAAATAGTCCTGGATGACCTCCGCCTATATTGCAAGCAAACATGCTTCTTCTCCAGATGGAGTCCATGGAGATGAAGCCCATGAGAGATGGCATGAGAAAGGAGGTGAGAAAGTACGTGGCACCTGAGAGGAGGGTGGGTAAAGTGTCATCTGTGTCACCTGACAACCCTTGACAGATAAATTTGTTTTTGTGTCAACTAGCTGATCCCTGCAGCTGAGCTGGGGAGCTCGACAGGTTCAGCTGCAGACTCCCTTCAGCAAGCTTACTCTAAGCATTTGTTTGGCTSTCAATCTGAGAAATAATAATATTCCAGGATAGAAGTCTTAAAGGCCTTTAGAAACTCATCTACATGTTTTTACTTGAGGATAATGCTATACCTAATTCTGATCCAGAAAGACTTCTCTGGTCTCTTCCAGGCAAGGCTTTGTGCAATCGTAACCTGTTCCCATGCATTCCTCTCTGCAATTTGCGGGGCATGCACAACTTGCCTAGTAATTTGGTTGATAGGCAGCAACACTAATCTGGGTCTTTCTGGTCCCAAAGTTGGCATATTTGGAGCTAATTCATAACATCATATAATTCATAACAGCATTCATAACATCTAAACATGCAAGTGCTTGATGCTGCCAAAATAATTATATAAAGTGTGAAATCCTGAAAGAAGATTGCTGGCTTTTATATAGTGTTTTGACAATGCACAACATTAAAAGTGGATTGACATACTGACACTTTTTGATTTCATAAGGCTTCTTTTTCTTTCTCAACAATATATGTGATGAAATAAATTAATATCCTAAAGTCAAGTAGTTGGAAAAAAAATCAAAAGGACTGACAAAATTTGACTTTTAGGTTGACATTAAGGTTACTAACTATATTGTTTGATTTTCAGAATTTCAAAGCACTCARCTGATTCAAATATGCTTAGGAATATACTGATAATTGTAAAATTGAACAGCTATTCTGTCTTGTAAAAGTCTTTGAGCCTAATTAATGACCTGTGCTATAAAATCTGTACTGCGTGGACTCCAGCGTTGAGCTGAATGGAGGAGAGAAGAGTATGGATGGTGTAAATGAGGGAGGGTTTTAAGCAAAAGACTAAACAGGAGAAGAAGAGTGTATATCTGGAACACTAACTCYGGTCTTTTTGAGGAAGGAGGACATGCGTACTACCTACTAAGAGAATCATAAGCAGTTTTTAATCATCAATGAATTCTCTCTCTTTCTTCTCAGAAACAACCCTCACTTCTGCAGTTCAGCATCAGCTGTGATATGATATAGTAACCCAAAAACTACCAGTTTGGAAGCAATATTGTTGCCAATTGAGTCACTGACAATAACAGATATAATAACTCCTTCTCCTTTATATCCTCTGCTGCAGGCAACTAAAAATGTTATTCTTATTTTCCATCTGGCTTTCTGCAATGCTGCAAAATGAGAAGGGTTTATAGTCCATAGATGTGAAGGTACGGGAAGGGACATCTCCTACTAAGAGGTGTGTGTGTAGGGGGGGAAACATAAGAATAATGTACACAGAGGGCCCGAGCCCTCAATATATATTCCTTATTTTACAAGTGGACATGACACACCTCTGGTTAGCACAGGAGTCAATATATTGGGCAATRATATGTGACAACCATTTGGCCATCCCATCTCCAACAGTGGCCACAATAGACCACAAGAAGAGGTAGATGACTAGCAGTCTGCCCCATATGTTAGCTCTCCAACCTGTGAGTGGGATGGCTTAATTCCTGAACTGTGGCAGTTAATATTCCTTCTGAAGTCCTTCTTTACCATCAGTTATAACTCCTGACAGGCCCGTTAGCAATTTAGTTGCCCCAGTTTTTGCCTTCAATGAATTACTATGTTAGTCCCACAGTTTAATTACTCACTATGTGATAGTACATTGCTTTAACACACTCCTAGATGTGTTTTAGACAACTATTGCTGGCAGGTGACTTTATACACTCCCAGATAATCAATCACATGCAAAGGATTGTGTTTGAGTATGCAAAACCTTACACAGAAAATCAAAGGTTGTCCTATAAATATCTGGCCTGTGTTATTTTCCATTAACCATCTGTCTTGTACTGCAGGATTTTTGTTAACTCTCAATTTTACCATTTTCTCTTTGTATTTATGGCATTCCTTGGAAGGTTATTTCACAGTCCCTTCCAATACTCCACTGCCATGAGACACCTGCTATTTAAATGACTGGATGGTCTACTGCTTATTACAGAATGTTTCTTTCCTAGACAAGGGGTTAATTGAGGAGATCTATACACAACATTTTCCTCAGTCTGTTCTACATTACAGTAATTAACCTTGGGTCCAGGACAGTAGACATGAGCAATTTGTTTTCACATGATCCTTCAACTGGGAATCTTCTTCCCAAGTGTACCTGACAAGCTTTAAGAATTGCTATTTAAATCCCAGAAGCAAGCCTGCCTAGTAGTAATCATAATTGTACCCATACCTTTCTTTAAAAACACAAATACTGTGTAAACATTTAAGAAAAGAGAATGCACATGCCTAAGGAATAAAGAGAGAAATCTGATTGACATACTACGTGGCAGCATTACATTAAAAGGGCTAAGTGAAATTTCCATTTCTACTCCAACCTCTTTACAAGGGGTCAAGGTGATACACTGGGATTTTAAAAGCCCTATTATCAATCTGATGGATTCTACTTATGAAGACAGAGATCATTCATTGTTTTCTAAAGGTCTTTGGCAACTGCTGATCTCAGGTAGAGGCACAGAAGTGGGTAGGGAGTTTATCCAGGGATCTGGACATTGGGGTTGCCTCCAGGGAGCTCCAGGATGCTGCCGCAATTCCACTAGACTCCACACATGACAGTAGTGTAAATTCTGTAGGTGWGCAGAGCAGTCTGGGAGGAAGGGGAGGAAAAAAAAAAGGGGGGGGGGAAGGGGCCAATCTTCTTTCCTCATCACTGAGAATTCAGTGCAACGTTGTCAAGAAACCCCAAAATTACACCTGTGATCTTTGGCCTGAGCAGGAATTTAATGGAAAAGTTTCTAGGGAGGAGGGAGGTTCTCTGCACAAAACTTCTATTCACTTTCTGAAATCAAAACTTGAAAATTCAGAAGAATACGTGAATACTTTGAAAACCCCTGCTCTTGTTCAGAAGGTGCATTGATTACAACCTGCTGAGAATCTGACCAAATATCTAACCAGTAAGGATGAAGAAATGAAAATATTTTGCTAAAATCCAGCCAACGGCTTCCTGGGGGATCTGGCCTGTTTACCTTTCTGGTGCTGCAGGTTTTGCACTGCCCTTGCTTTCAAGTTGTACCAAGTTAAGTGAACCTTGTTCTCTGGTAATGGCACACAAGTTTAAAAAGGAGTGCTAGTGGTACGGAAAACGAATCAAGACTAAAATGTCTAGGTGACTCATCAAGGGTCATCCTCTGGCCAAATGCAAGTGTTTAGTGCAGACTGACTCTGTACATCTCTGCACGCTGAAGACACAAACTGCTTCCCAACACCCARCTAAAGACAAAAAGCATGGAAACCTAGAAGAGAACAGCAAAGACTAAGGATACTGCTACTGACCCCGCAACAGCAGTGAATTTGATWGATGGAAATGTCCGCAGGAACAAGGAAGAAGAATAAGGCTGACTGCAGACTGACAGTCCAGACCAGTCCGTGATGCGAAACAGAGTCCTCCCAGCTCCACACTGCAACCAGAGCAGCTCTGAATGGGAGCCAGCAGCTCTGCACAATCTACGGAGGAAAATATAGAGCTCTCAGCTCTCATCCCATTATTTATGTCATAAATTATATAAATTAAATTACTATATGTTCATATTTGAAACAAACTGCAAGCATGAAACATCTATCACTAATACATACATCAGGCAGGCAGGGAGGAAATAAGGGCCTTTATCACAAGCTTCCAGGTGGGTAGTTTATGAAAGATGGGAAATTAAACTCTGAACTTCCACTCTAACCTGATTACAAATTCCAATACATAGCAGGTACAATAATAAATATATACAATCAAATCGTAAATAGCTTAAATAACTTAAAAGTCCAAAAATATAAAGGGAAACGCTATCCAAGCCATACGCAAGGCTCAGGAGAGAAGGCGAGAAGGGCATTATAGCAGCAAGCCCTGGCCAGTCCAGGTAACACTTGGAGCAGAGATGTGTTACACTGCCAGCTACAAATACGGCTCATGGTCTAGCAAACTGAGGAAAATCTATTCCTCCATCAGTAGAGCTACACACATAGAGCRAGCACAAAATGAAGAAAACTGCCTCACCTTTTCTGCAGTATTAAATTAAATCTGAGTTTACATTTTTCAGCCAATACTTCAACTGAAACAGTAGGAGGCTTGGACATAAATCACAGATCAAAGAAACACACAACCATACTCATACAAAACTACTGATACAACTCAGTAACACGCAGCTACACATCACCTGTAGTCATTCAGTGGTCATTCTTAAATTGACATGTGCGGTTATAGTGATCCTTGCACAAATTGTGTAATCCACTATTTTACCATATTTACAATATTTACCATCCTGTTCTGTATGTCCTGGTAGCATAGCTGTTTGGGTTGTTTGAATGGATTATTCCAGCACTCTTCAAAAAATGCTTTAATAATTACATTATTCTGAAACATATTTTTAAATTATCAGTTCATTTCTGTAGGAAAATGAATACCTTTAAAATACTTATTTAACTACGTATTTAAAGAAATACCACAGAAGTCCACGCAATCCATTATTTGATGATAATTACTCCACTAGCTATAGATGAAAGCAACAAAAGAAAGAAAAAGCTCCTTTGACAGCCTAATTCCTGTGTCCCTGTATCATTCTCAACCCAATGTTCTAAAATGCTAAACTTATGTAAAGCACAATGTTAATTCTTACATTCAACATGTCTTTTAATAGACAATTCTTACATCAACCTGCTCTCCAAAAAAAAAAAAAAAAAAAAAAAGCCCAAAAAAGAAGCAAAACCACACACTACTCAACGGCTGTCTCTAATTTAAAATGCTAAAATTCTAGGATAGCTTTTAAAATGGCTTTGTGTTTTGGAGCAGAAAAGTTGAATTAATTTTAAAGAAAATTTTTAGATTCATTATAGATTTCTTGTGAGAAGACTAATTTAAGCAGGTGTACATTTATTAACATGTCTGTGGTTTGAACTCAGACTGCTTGTATTTTGTTTACATGAAATCAAAATAGGATAGAAAGAAAAAAATATTAATGGCTACTTCTCTAACGAACAAGTGGGGCAAATTTCAAAGTATACTTCACCCAAGGTCATAGTTAGGCTCTGGAGACTTAAAATAGACTTCCCAATATTTTCCCACATATTCATTTCAAACCTCTTGCATTTTCCAACTAGAAATGGTAAATCAAGTCCTATGAGCCTTGGCTCTGTAGGCCACTTAAGCATGTGCTTAAAACATATGTACATGATCCTGAAATCTTTAGCTGAATTAGAATGACTGTGTGCTTAAGACCTGTGTGCTGAATGTTTATGAAGTTTAGCCAAAGGCTCGTGAACAACGTCACAGAGAAGAAAAAATCTCTTGCTTTCTTTTTTGGTCTCCTGTCCAAGCTTGACGTAAATGATTGTGTGCAGAGAAACTAAATGATCGTGTGCAGAGAAAGTGCCCATAATATATTTCCTCTATTTTCACATTTCTTCGGGCAGCCTAGACTGTCTAACAGCTTTACTAAACGTTTCCTATTCATTTTGTTGCGTAAGCATTCTGKTTTTTTTTCTAAAGAGAAAACTTAGGCAATAAGATTGTGAAATTTGTCCAAGACCATAAACACAGTCAGTGCCAAAAGCATCAAGAGATCTGATTCCTAGACCCATCCTTTTTTATCATTCCAGAGCCGTTCATTCTGCAGCCTTTGGCACACTGAAATAGAACTGGAATAATTTCAAGGAGTTGTTCAGGAAACCTGCAGTCATATGAAACTTCTTATTAGAAATCAAAGGCAGGTCCTCTAATTCCTCTTTGGAGTTTCACAGTATGTATTCCTCTGGGATTTTAGTTGTATTGCTGAGAAAATAATTTGCAATAAATAATTTATCCAATGAATTTAATCTGTTTTCCTACTTCTGCAATATCTACAATCAAATTGTGATTTTCTCCCATCCATTTGTTACTTAAAACTCTTTCACAAATTAATTTAGCAATTGGTGCCAGTTTACTATAGTCTCAACTATCCGATTATCACAGGGGAGTCTGAACTGTTTTGATAATAGGAGTTAAGTATAATTGACGGAATTTGTAATGTAAGGCAYAGTAACTTTGCTGGGGTTGCTGCCAGTGGAGTATGGAACACTATTCTCACTGTCCAGATAACACTGAGGCTTTTGATTTTAATTTAGAACTAACATWTGGAATAATTTTTTCCCTTATTTTTCTATTTCATAAAACTGTAACTTGTTGCAATTACAAATTGTAATTTTCTGCAAAAGATTATATGCATTTAGGAAATATATTAAGTAAAGTTAACCTTGGAACTCCCAAATTTGAGGCCTCTGGCTTATTATTCGCTTTAGCTGTTTCCTACCCCTTCCTTCCCATTCTGTCATAAGTTTCTTGGCCTTTTGTGCTCAAGTCCAGCACCACTTGAAATAATAGAAATTCAGAGTAGTAAAATCAGGAAAGTATTTTGTCCCTCACATACTTCTGCGGAACAACAGCCTCACTTCTGAAATAACAAGCTTAAATAACAATTCTTTTTACATAAAGTTCTGAAAGTGGCTCTAGAAATGAGTTAGAGGTAATTCTAGAGACGTTTCTAGATTTTGTGACAGGAGAATGGTGCCTGTAGACCTGACTCTTGAACTGGACCCAGAAATTGTTCTAGAGGTGGTGTGAGAAACAGCTCCAGAAGCACCTCTAGAATTCAGAGGTGACTCCAGAAACAACTGGRGGATCCAGACATGTCTCTTGAAGCTGCTTTAGAAGTTGTTCCAGCACACACACACACAGCCCAAACAATTGCACAATTTCTCCTAGCATCAGCTTTTAAAACTGGCTCTTGGGTGCCTTTCCTGAACTGGCCAAAAGGGCTACTTTCAAGGTTCATATCTAGCCTCAGCTCCAAAAGTAGTTCTAGCAAAGTAGTCAGCAAAGGCACTAGCTAGAGCAAGCTTCAGGAACCTCCAGAAATGGTTCTAGATCAGACTCCATAAAATGGCCAACAGGAATCCTGTACAGTGGTATATCCCTATTTGTACTCATATCACTCACTTCTTGACCTCTTTTAAATTGCCCATCTTCCACATACTTGCTTTTCAGCAATTTTCACCCAGGAGCTACATTGTGTATCTTGAAATTGCTTTCAAATTCAGTAACTCAGTGGAGGTATTTTCAGCCTAATTTGAAAACAGGTTGATGAGTAACACACCAAGYTGATTAATCAAACAAATAGGAAAGGTAGGATTAGGATAGTTAACAAAGCAGTAACATCTTACACAGATGATGGGAGCGTGGCAGGACTGTCCATTTGTTTGGTTTGCCTCCAAGAGTAGACACCTTAGGTCTACTGCGTCTCTGCTAACATATTGCTGTTTGCTTTCTATATCCCCTCTTTACGAGCTCCAAGAAATCATTCTCTTCACATTTCAGGACTGCTTATAAAAAACATTCATCACGTGCTGGTGGTTCTGTGAATGTTACCCAGGTATTTTTATTTTAGAACAGAACATGATTTGGACTGCTCAACTGTCAACTTTATTAAGCCARTCACTGTCCAGTCAGTCATGGGCCACTCAAAACTTGTGTCTCAAAATGTCTAGTTTCTTTCCTTTCCTATTTCTTTAATGTCTGAGTAACTGGCAAGAAATATTTATTTGTCAACGCATAAGGTATTTTTGTTTCTAAAAAAAATGCTGACTACCGTTAAAATCCATATGATGTTTTAAAGTGGAAATGCCACACAGTCAAAAGATTGTTAGGTGCAGATTACAAACATTTACTTTTGACCTCCATATTTCTTAGAATCAAACACTACGGAATAAAGTCCTAAACATTGTATATCCACATCATCAGRCAATATAAATCAAAGTGGTACCATTTACCTCAACAGAGACAGACCAGCTCATGCCAAGTAAAACTCCAGCCTCCGCAGTCCAATTCATGGACAAAAGGAAAATTGCATTGAGCTATGAATAAAGAAGCGAGCAAAGATGAAAGCATGTCAGGTTCTGGATTTGTGTCCAAGTCTCCTTGTTAGTTAATGTATATATACATTTTCTTCTTTTCATGCTGTTTGTCAATAGAGGACAGATCTTCCTTTAACACTCAAATGCACTTGCAAAAAATGCTACATTGGATGACCTCACATATCATCTTGTACACGCTCGAGTATGGTAACAACCACATAAAAAGTAGTTTACCTTATGGAAGAAACTTACTTTGATCTAATAGTCCTATCAGCAACAAAATCAGAGAATTAATTTGCAAGCAGTATGWCAAGCACTGAAAATAATAAGACAAGCAGTAGAAGAAGCTGTATAATGCTATCTGGAAATCCTTCCCACAATAACCAGTCTAAAGACACCTAATTTAACAGTGCTGAATTCCTCTGTGCTGTTCTCCATTTTAGTCCCAAGTATCCCATTTCTTAAACTGTTAAACTACTAGCCACACATTGCAATATCTGCTGTGGAAAAGACATTCCTACAAAATACCGATTTGTTATTAACATGGGAATATTTTTCATGTTCTCATGAACCCAACAAGTGGCTACTGGCTCCCAGATATGTAACAATTTTTCTCTGCTCTGTAGTTCTATCAGAAATGATTTTTTTTTTTAATTATTTAAGCTTAGAGATAGGTTTGATTCCTCTAAAATAGACTTACATGAGCCATTCCTGCGTTGAAGACTACTGTTTTAAAACACCTTGACATGCTGTTGGAAAAGGAAATCCTGGAACCCAAATTCATCAGAAGTCTGGAGAGATATATCCCTCRCAGCATTTCCAGCAGAGAGAGAAGATATCCCTAATGATTAAATGTTAGGGATTGATACGTAATAGGGACAGGGGAACATCTGGAGTGCAGTCCATGTTTCAGGCATTTGGGAGGCCTGAGCTGGGGCTGAGGAGTGAGTGTGTTCCAAGTTCTGGCAGTGCTCTTACCACTGCACAAGACAAAACCAGATTTGTCACCATAAAGCTGACAATTTTGAAAAAAATGAGACTGAAGGAAGAAAAGATGCACTATAAAGCCTAATACAAGGAGAGAAAAGAAAGCAACAACAAACCCACTGTTCTATTAGCCTTTTTCCTATCGCTATATTTGTGGGCTCTAGTAGAAATAGCTCTTTGCAAGGAATCTCAATAAAAAAATTGCTGTAAGTGGGAGATTTTTTYCCGTGTTGCTTTAGACTTCTGTATTTTTGCTCTCACACACTTTTAGTAGAAATATTTTCAGCAGTTTAATATCTAGAAAATTAACTCAGCTATTGAAGCTATAACTCAAGTGTACCTTTTGTGCTTTGATAGTTTAATTCACTACCTCTGGAAGGAACAGAGATCTCTGACTGCAGCCTGTAACAGAGCACAGTGAAGTGTTTATATTACAATTGCCAATTATTACAAGGAACACGCAGAAAAGACTGAGAAGTAATTTCAAATTTAATATACAAGAAACATAATTAAATGATTATTATTGTACTTCATATGCAATGACAGAATTTCTCTGTGGATTGTTAAACACAATTTTAAAGAAGCTCTGGTAGTTCTCATGATCTATCTCAGGCAATCAAGGCAGTTTCAGTAATTCACAGCTCTTAAGATTAACCTTTTGCACTAATTCTGGACTATAGATAGCCATTTTAATCAGGTTCAGAATGCTTCAGATTTTGTAATTTTGCTCCAATTATAAAATCAATTGTAATGCTGTCTGTCAAGACTAGGAGATAGTTGCTCAATATCAAAGTCAATGATATTTTATAATTTGGAAAAACTGCAATAAAGTACTTCATCAACAAGTCACTAAGTCACATCAGATAAGCATCTGCATATACTTCCCTGTCAGGGTTCAAAATGCTCCCAGAAAAATGAATCTATAAATATCTTTTGAGCATGAGCTCACAGACTGCAAGAAATGGAAGAGTAACTAAGTGACAGCATTAAACACAATATGCACACAACTGGCTGAATCCTCAGCTAAAACCAAAAGCTAACAGAGTTTTAATACTCCCTTCTGAGCAATAATTCATATTAGCTTCCCATTTAAACTTCATCATGAGTGACCTGTTGCAGACCAAATGGCAACAGACATGGCCACAACATGTTCTTTCCTAGTATATAAGGAAACAGCAGAAGATTCCGTTACTATGACAACCAAGTATAATTTGAGGTCATTTCGCATCATTAATGGAATCACAAAATAATCTAATTTGGAAGGGATCTCTGAGGGTCATCTGCTCAACATGCTGCTCAAGGCAGAGCCAACTTCAGGCCATATTTTGAATATCTCTAGAATAAGAGTCTCCGTGATCTCCCTGGGCAATCTGCCTCTGTGCTAGAYCACCCTTAGAGTGAAAAAACACTCATTCTTAGATTTCTGTCCCTCTCTATTTCTCTCAAGCAGGAGCTTCCATCCTAGAAATCTGTGGCCCAASGGTAGTCTATCCACATTGCTTCTCCACATGATGGTGTGCTGAACGTGGTTGCACCGTCTTGTTATCCCCCTGTGTACTCTACAGTTTTCCTCCTATCCATGCCTAGATATAGCCATAGCCATAGCATTAAGCAGGAGTGGGGAGAAAACCAGTACTGGGAGTGGGCTTGGACCAATGTTTAACTGACAGCACAGGCTGGATGTTAGACACTGGAGACCTGGAGATGACCCGCAATTCCTTTCCCTACAGCCACATTTTTGTTTTTGTTCTTACTGGACAGCTCTGTGTGTGTGATAACCCATCACCCATCAGAACTGCTGGAAAAGCCTGTTGAGCCCTTCCAGGAGCGGGGGGGACGACAGTCTTTTACTCTGGCTTAGCTACAGCGAGAGTCCGAGTGGTTTTAGATGAAACAAGATATTAGCTTTGYGTGGCACCGGGCTCTCTTGCATGTAACAGGTCTTCAGCAGATTCTGCAATACAGATAAACGACTGAATAACACAACAATATTGCTCAGGTCTGGGTTACCATTATACCACTTATTCTCCTCGATGCTTGTGCTTGTTACATACCAAGCCAATTTGCTCGTTTTAGCAAATTTTKCCCTTAACATCTCAGCAAAGTCAAAGTCTTCTTTAGAGCTACTGATGTGTGCTTGAAGGCAGGATTTAGTTCTATATCTAAAATGGAACTAGAGTGCAGAGTACATAATGCCTTAAAATTTTTTTAAGTGKTTGTTTGGTCCTTGGGGCTTCCCCTCCTCTCTCTTTGTTCCTTTTTGTCTATTATAATAGAAACATTTGTCTACATAATTGTAACATCGAAAGGCCTAACATTTTAAAAGGGAAAGTAAATAAAGCATTTCTCAAATGATTGTTTTAAGTGTTCCCCTTTGATGAAGTACTATAGTAATTTTCCTGAAAGGTCAGAGAGCAAAAAAAAAAANTTTTTTTTGTTTGTTTTTTTGAAACTGCTACTAATTGAATATTGAGAAAGGGAAAGAAAGAGAAAAGGAAAAAGGTCTTTAACATACTGTTCTGATAGAGAGTGGAGAACAAAAGTAATAAAATTATATCTGCGTTTTCAGGCAATTGCATGCCAAGTAGGCACTTGAGTTTTGCAAATTTCCTACAGGAAATGCATGTGCAAACAGCCAATTTTGCATACAACTTATTAACATTACAGATGCATTGTTGTTTTGTGAATTGTTTTTTCCACTTTCATACCCTGARAAAGTGCTCCATGGTATTTCATTAATGCATAGAAACATTTCACTAAGCACAGACCCACAGTTCTGAACCATTCTTCTTGCTGCATGTGATGATTTAAGGGTTTTAATAGTAAGGTATGACATTTTCTGCAGCCAGGCAGCCTCACAGGACATCTGGAGCTACAAGGCAATGCTCCTGGAGCGTGGCACTGGCACAGCCAGCACCCGTCAGCATTTCCCAGCAGAGCCTTAACGAACACAGGCCTGAGCTTCCAGGGACAACAAGGAGCTACAAGCTCAATTCAGTTCTACCACTATATAAATACATTTTCATATGATCAAAAAAAACCAAGAAAAAGCTGGTTAGGGGGATGGAGCAGGTAGCCTCAGCATCTAGTTACAGAAAGCAACTAAGACTTAAGAACAACCCGGAGCTATACCAACAGAAACTATGCTTTGTTGCTACTTGCCAAAGCTTCCTATCACTGAACTAACGGCAAAGGGTTTCTGTAGAGATTGACAGTGCTTTTAAGCTGATGCAAACATCTTTTAAAACCCATGCAGCAATGTCACCTGGTGACTTTYGTCATGTACATAAAACCTTAATACTAGTACGTCAGTTGTTCTCCAAATAGATATTTACTRCAAGTGTTGACATGCCTTTGCACATCGTTTTGTTTTTTATCCTTTTCCACCATAAATGCCAAAATAAGTTATCAGCAATTGCTTACAAAAAGAACGCTTCAGAAACTACTAATTTATGCTTCTTTTGCTATCACAAACAAAAATCTCAAGCTAGCTTTACTGATAAGTTCTCCCACAAGTAGAATTGAGGAAAAAAAAAAAATAAATAAATAATTGTTCTCTTCAATTGAGAAGTGAAAATGGAAGAGCGTTGTTTTGTGCAGGTTTGTGGACTTCACTTCCAAAAATAAAAAAAAAAAAAAAAAACAAACAATATATAAAATCAATAGCAACTTATAAATCAAAACACTGAAAAGATCTAATAATATAACTTAAAGAAATTGTAGCTTTAAATTGCTTTTTGATCAAATGAAATGTATTAACTTGCAATTCTGTATTAATAAACCTATTTATTATGTTTGGTAGAGTAAGAGCAGATTTGAACTGAAAAATGTAGCTTTTTAACTGATGGAAAGAAATTAGCGGTCTGTTTTGCATTAACAGACTCTCTCCCAGCATCTCTCTGAACAAATCTGCAAGACATTATGGGGCAGGATACAAGACAGGAGTATATCTGCACCTTGAGCCGTGCGACATGCCCATCTGCTAGAAAACTTTAGCCCAAAGTGCTCTAAGGTTTAGAGGATTTTATGTAGCAAAAACACTCAAATGAAGTCGAGAAGTTYGGTCATGGATAAAGAATAATACCATGCCCATAAACAGATAGGAAATGGGCAAATTATTTCATTAAACATTTTCTTGAAATGTTAGTCTAAAAGCTTTATTTYGATAATTAACAGAATAGAATAAAAACAAGATTTTATCAATACCTATTAAGAGAACAGGAAATTAGTGGAAAGCAAGCCTATTGTTTCATTTACTCATGTGCGTGCTGTGTATTTAGTGTCTGTGCACGTAATGCAGAAACCTGCTCAGTCTTCAGGAAGTTACATGGACTATATATATTTTAAAAATTTCTCATGCTAGTAGTCTTCAGATAAACACCTAACTGACTGACAGTTAGTAGGTGTCACCTTCTAATTTAAAAACCAATTTAAATTTAAMCGTCATATTGTTGAAGAAAAGTATTACCTTTCATTCAATAATTACACTTAATTGGCTTGAAGATTTAAATGCTACATTGGGTACAAACATTTCAAGCTGTGCATAACGTTTCAGTCTCTTAGAAGACTGCAGTTACTATGTAGTTTGAGTCTCCTTCTATTCTTTTTATAGAAAAAACAGCTTTGTCCTCCCCTTTGCCTTATCAGTAGATGCAATCAAAAGGCTAGATCCCCAAATTGTGCTGGCCTGGCATATTTTAGCTTATTTTAATAAAACTGTACCACTTCGTGGTGGCCAAAGAAGCAAGCAACTTGGAGCTTTTGCCTAAATTTTGATCTTGTGCAGGATGGAAATCAGACACCTGACATATGGTAGTCTGTGCTACATGAAGGAGACTGCTCTGCAGAAGAAAACTGAATATATATCAAAAAATAGTTAATGAGGAGATATCTTAAGGCAGCATCTGCTGATGCACAATGGTACTAGGTGCTTGGTAAGTCAGATAAAACTAATCGTGTAATATAGATGTCTTCCAGAAGTCCAGTCTCCTAGGGAAAGACAAACATATCTGGTGATGGTAGTGCATATATGCAAACCCAGTGGTCAGTCTACCTTTACTTTAGGAGCCCAAGGAAACCCAATATGTTGCACTGGCTCTTCAAAAGCACGCAGGCTTTTCTAGCTTGTGTGCTCACAAGCTGGTAAACTGAATGCTAGGTATCAATTCCCAACCATAAGTTATAATGCAGAAAAGCAAAGACCATTCAAGGTCAGCTGGGCAGCAAAAAGCCTTTAGSACTTGGTGTCTCCATCCAGGGGCTCCTCTGCTGGAGCTCCCAGATTTGCCCTTCAAAGGACCATTCCACATCCTTTGCCTCTGACTAAGGCAGAGGCTGATGCCAAAAGGACTATTGTTCCTGCTTGGTTTTAGATGAGCTTCAATAATCAACTGAGCTAGACATAGCTGTTCTAAATCTTTTAAGTCAGGGACTATTTGTATGATAATTAATAATAGCCTGGCCTTTGTGCTTTCCTATTCTAAGCCATGCTTTGAATGCATCTACTTGTATGCTTTAGGTTCACAACTTAGTCCTCCAAAAAAACTCTTCTAAGTTAAGATTTTCTTCATTCTGGGTTTGGAAAGGATCTTGCAGAGTTTAGTCCCTATAACATAAACAAACAGAAAGATTTACTGCTTATAGAATTTTCTACAACTCAGGGATTTTATAGCTATTTTACAAACCTCTGACCATTTTTGGGTCTAGCTATCATGAGTATCAATTACGTCTTCCATCTAGCAGCCTGGTGCAGAGGAAACCTCCAAGAGATTCACCAGCAGGCTACAAAATAAGGCTACCTTTGCTACTAGCCTATACTGCTGCTGTGATTTGTGGCTGCAGATTTCAGTTATCTTGCTCCAAACTGCTGAGAATAAGTACTCCTGAAATTCTGCTAAATTTCCCTCTCCTTCCAGAAAGCAATGCCACAGTTTAGCTTCAGCATATACAGAGAAACTGGCAGCATGATATTGAAGAATATTCAGAGAAAGCACAAATCTACATTCATCAGGCACCYCCAATTTATGCTGCCTCCTCCAGTCTTCGTGTTGCTAGCAAACACCTTACAGAGATGTTGAAAGGTGATACAAATAACCTTGACTATATCTGCTAATGACCCGCTTCCCCTCCTCCCTGCCCCCCCCCCAAAAAAAACCACTCACCACCTTTCCCACTTTACCCACTTTAGATGACAGCAAAGAATAAACAAGGAATCCTTCCTCCGGTCTGCAGAGAACCAGCAGGAGGAGGAGTGTTCTGCTGATACAAACTAGCTGCTTGTGAAAGTCAGGGAGCAAACTAATGTCGACTGCACTGCTCCTTCACTGCAATTTAGTCTTGCAATAGTGATCAGGGCACTGAGACCCATGCCTCTTCCTAATCATTGCTCTACAGATCTGCTGTTTTCACAGCACACAAGGCATTTTTATAATGGGGAAATCTATAAGTTCAGACATCTTTTTTGTAGCTTTGCTTGAAGAGATTCAAATCTGACATTTTTCTTAGTAAATACAGCCCTCAATGAGTTACATATAATTATAGATCCAAATTCTATCTGAGAAAAATTGTAGGCTASGCTTCACAGTTGAAATTTTTATTTAGACAACGTGCAGTGGTTTAACATTGACTTTTGTTTAGGTTCCTCTACTGCCACCTCACTGCAGTACCTRAGCGTAGGAAGAGCTTGCAATGAGATATGAACCCCACCAGAAGTGCRTGTGAAGCCCATAATGCTGTGCAGCTTTCCCTCTACAATCATCTGGCACACATTTCTTTCTTAACAAGGTATTAATCATGCCTTTGGTGATGTGGAGGAGYCTTTCGCTCTGCTGTGTGGAGAGAGATGCTGGTGAAGACGTTGCAAATCTTCAGCTTCACTTGTAGGGTCTCTGCCTCACACATACTTTCACTGTGCCAGGACACCCCTCCCTTATTAATGATAGATTTTCTTTTTTTGGCCTTTAGTATTTTCCRGCTTAGCCAAGCTGAGATGCCCAGCGATGGCAAGTATCTTTTTGAGTGTTCACCTGACAGAGCTTTTTTCACATACTTAGAGTATGATATGAATAGGTCACACTTTTCATGCATTTTCCTCACAATATCCCCCCAAAGGAAGAAACTGCTATAGTTCTCATTTCAAAGATGAGAGCCAGACAGCACAAACGGAGACTGCATTAAACTTTACACAGGTTTTAGCTATGTAAAACTTGATGAAAAAGTCTAAACCCTGCACAACATCCCAGGAAACAAATACTGCACATTCTCTTTTTACAGCTCCTACTAGCCATGCAATGAGTTTTGAAACCATTCTGCTCCAGAAGCAAGTTATTCATGCCAGTTGTTAGTACTGGATTATTAGATTTAGGGTTAGTGCTCAGCATTCATTTGAGAATTTTATATTATTCTAGCTCCTTTGACCCTTTCTTCTATATGCAGGACTGAGAATTAATGTAGAGATGTTTGCTGAGAATGGAGAGGAGGTTGTACAAGAGCAGAAAACAATCACCTTTTTTACCTACGTAAGTACGTGCTACGGTTGCACAGCAGTTTTACAACACCCACTACCTGGAGTGTAGAGCCCTCTCATTGCCACGGGAAGATAATGAAAGGCTCCAGACTGTCTGCTAAATGTCACTCAAACAATACAGCTTAACACACAATTGTTACCTGCTGCTTTAGGGCTGCTTTATGAAATTTGTATGGCCGGTAGTTAGTAGCTCTGCTGGTAACCTGCTCGAGTTGGAGGGGGATCTGAGGATTAAGAACTGTTCCTGCACAGTGTGCATCTGACACGAAAGACTGGATAAAACCTCAGGAAATAAGTGGCTACAAAAATCAATACAGGCAGATGTTCCACCAAAATGAGGTATTTTTCATTAAAATAAGGGCAAGCACATCAGGCCAGAGAGTAAAGWCTTGAGCTCAAGTTAACAGAACCAATACATGTCTGGGGCTGTCTGACAGTTACTATCAGTGTGTCAGAGGAAAGGCAGGCAGCAGCACAAGAGAGAGATACAGAAGAATGTAGTTTGGAGAAAAACAAGAACTATTGAAACAGGGTAAAATCAGAGCTATTTAAAATTCTTGAGATTAGCAGGAAACCTTCTCTGGAAAAAAGGTTAGCATGTAAGATTTTAGTTAATATGTTATTACATAGTGTAACAAAGTCAAGAGGGTGTTCCTCACCTGAAAGTTTCTAGTTAGGACTAACCTCTGTCATAGGAAGGCAAATGAGGATTAATGAATAAGAGAAACAACTCCAGATGAATCGCTTGCCTGTCAGCCATGGGCAAATCCCCTTTCCTTGCAGCAGGCTGCAATGGAAACAAGAAACAAAATGACGTCTAAAAGTAGCTGCTCCAAGGCACAACTAAACTACTGCTCACCAGCACCAGAGGGAGGAGGTCTTCCTCCCCTTCCTTTCTTCTCCATATGCCTCTTCCCCCACCCACACTCCAGTCCAGGCATCCTGCCTCTCTCCTGCTGCCTTGCCTCACCTTCCATGGGTTAAGTCAATTCAGCAACATTTAAAACAATCATCTACATTTYATTGCAGGATCAGTTGAATGAACTCATAGAGGGGCTGTTGGATGACAGATGTRGAAGACTGAATGGAGGGCAGGAAGGAGGAGGAGGATGGTGGAAAGAAAGTGCTTCCTCCACCTTCAGTGGTGGAGCTGGGCTGCCTCRTCCCTTCTCATGGGGCTGAAACCACAGAAGTAGGTCAGTGTCTGCCCTCATTTCAGATGGGAAATGTTAAGCAAAGTTTGGTTAAAGTCAGGTATTTTCCAGTCAGTAGTTCACTAGCAGCAAAAATGAGACCAGAAGAAAGTTGAAGATGCTCCTGGTTTTCACACACTATTGGGATCTTTCTTTGCAGTGTTCTAGCCAGAAAAATGAATTGCTTGCTTTTTAATTAGGAGCGTGTTAACAGAGTATATTGCTAAAGATGAACAGAGATTTTACTAATAAATCTTTAGCTGTCAATCATCATCTTGCTTCCTTTTGTCATGAGAGAGAGAGARAAAGTCTTTTATATTGACACAGAAACATTTTGTGAAACTCTGGATTCAATGCATTTGAAGTTATACCCCTGATTTCATTACAGTTAGATTTCATCCAGAGGCTAAATATCAAACATAACTTAAATCTTCTGAAAATGTTCTGAGGTAAAAGCAGCACAGCTTTTGGCTGGAAAAGAAAATTTTCCTACCATTTCAGAATATTCATCATTTTTTTTTTATTTAAAAATGTCAAATGCACAGATAGCACATTAATGTACCCTGGGAAAGATATGAACGGCAACAAGTGAAAATTGATAATCCCCGTTTATCCAATAAACCCCAGGGTAACCCCATTTTATGTCACTCATTAGTTKTCAGCCACTCTAGGGTGGTATTGCTTTAAGCATGATGATGAAATGACAAGTAAATGCACTAGGTCATCTGTCCCTGAAGTTTCTTAAAAGGGTAACTGAGAAACTCRGAAGTCTTAAGAAAAATAGGTTAAATCATTGGAGAAGCCTAATTTTGAAGGAAAGTCTGTTTTCATTTAATATGCTTTTTAAAAAAGGTTCATCTATATGAAAAATGAGACATTTAATATTGCCAAGGACAGCAAGTCCTTGCATGATCTGCACTAGTAATGGACATTCAAGCTAACAGAGCTTGGAAATGGAATACCAGAATCTGTCTAGACCGAGAACAACAATGAATTGAATTTTGTTTGTGAAAAATTTTACTGATCTGGATGAAGCAGASTGCAAAGACATCGCTAACCAGATAGTGCAACCTTAATTTGTCAAACTAYGGAATTTTAGCGCTTTTCTTGTTCCTTTTCCTTGAAGGGAAATTCTTAGGTTGGTTTTACATGGATAAGCAACTGGAATAGCATTTCYCCATGTTTCAAAACAAGTAAATCTGTCTTTTGTTTTGTGCTAACCTATATGAGTATTTTCTTCCTTTTCTATAAGTTYGACATTTTGTTCAGAATGCTCATAAGATTTTGTGATTAAGTCAGTTTGGATCAACAAGTTTCATTTAGTTTTGCTGCAAAACCATCAAGCTGTTCCAGTTTCACTTAAAAGGTTTAAGAACTGAGCCAGTGAAAAAATATGAAACCAGCTAAATTACCCATTTATCTTTTTTTCCCCTTCATTTTATAGAAAGTGACATACCCAACTTGCTTCTAACTATATCAGTTTTCCAGAAAGAATGAAATTTTAACTCAGGTTAAAGTTTATATAAACTTGCTTTTGATGCACACAGCACCTGAAAGATGGTCTCTAGAAGAGAAAAATTCGTTGTGCAGCCTTTCACTTCCAGCCCACCAAAGCTTTGACAAAAGCGTTCACAGAAATGAAAATTAATCAGCCAGTTAAAAATAAGAGTATTCTATAGAAAATATTATTTTTTGTTTTTGTTTGTTTGTTTGTTTTTTTAAGTAAAAAAAACAAAAAGCCAAACTATTCTACAGGAAAAATACTCATTTTCAGGAATGTACAATTTTCTTTAACTGAAGACTTTTTTAAAAAAATTAAGTTTTCCCTCAAAATTTTATAGGTATAGAAGGTCATATTCACTGCCTTACTCTTATGTACAACCCTCTCATTACCCTCCTGGCTATTCCAGAGTGACATACTGTCACTCTTATTGATCAGACTAAAAAAAAAATCATAGAATTACCCCAACAATAATTTCACTAAAGCTGTTACCTTTCCATCAAAACTTATGTTTCAAGGCAGCCTTCATTCTCTAGTGCACTTCCACAACTACAACCACAACAGCCACCACAACTCAACCTTTTGTGTAGCATATCAGCTAGATATTAGAACTTAAAGTTGTCTGAATTCCTACAGTTTTAAAACTGTCATGCCCCCTTTCCTCTCTGAAGATTCACTGAACAGATATAATCTATGTCGCTTCTTATCAATCAGACGGTCTTCTTCAAAGCTAAAATCTAGTTAGCTTCCTTTACTTTTCCCGTCCAAAACTTAATCCACTCACCAGTTGCTCCTACAAGTAGCTTCTTCTGATGTCGCATGGATGATATGCGTGTCCCTTGAGAACAAAACAAAATATGCAGCTGTTTTCTTCATGCAACCCTTCCCAAGGCCTTCCGCGCTTTTTATGGGTTCCGCATTTGATTTGTGTAAAGAAGAACTTGTCCTTTATTAGTCAATATGGCTTGTCTGATGAATTTGTCTAACATCTAACGTGGCCATATTATATATTTTAACTTGCTGACATCTAGCAACTGAGCAGAGGTCAGATTGAAAGCTCAAGGATTAAGCAGCACTTGTTTCATATTTCATCTCAAAACCAATAGAATTTGGCATGGCCTCCTCAACTCTATGTCAGTGAAAAGATGTCTCATAAATAATAAGCATTTTTTCCAGCTAAGTTAAGCTACTCAGAGAGGAAAATCCAAATAAGAAAACATAAATTAAACAGGCTAATTCAAAACAAATGCAATGAAAATAAAAAATTGTTTTTCAGTTTTCTGTATTTATGGTACTGTATCTTAATTTAATTCGCCCAAATAGGCAAGAAGAAAATTCTGAAGTATGTTTGCTAGTTTAGTTTGTTTATGGTTGCACTACCTACTAAGAAATAGTCTTCTCAAATCAGTTAACGAAATAAACTGAGTAATGCCGTATCAGTCCCATGCTCACTCACAAAGTGTGGCTTGTAACAATTCTTTCCATCATTTAGTAAGAACTGGATGACAATGTGCTGCCAATTTATTTTTATATCAATCTGGCATCCTCATGTAGCACTCCTAAGCTGTTGACTAACACCCTAAACACTGCCAGCGTTTCAGGAGTTAACATAGATGAAATCCCATTTGCAGACATGGGGAGAAGACGCAAGTACAGACATTTTGTTATCTCTCTTACTGTAAAGGAGCATTTGTTTTCATTTGCCTCAAAATTAGTTTTCTGTCTTAGGCAGGGCAATTCTCAAAATTCAGAATCAGCTCCCTGTACTTCACGTATGACTCTACCAAGACACCATCACCCCATGCCTGGCTGCGGAGGGCTTTCTCCAAGCCTCCCCAGGCTTACAGAAGGCTCTGCGACAGTTCGGAAGGGTCGYACCCCCTTCGGTAGCAGTACTTGTGGCTGCATCTCCACTTCGGTTATAGGCGATCTGCTCTCACCTAACGCATCGCTCAGCTTGAGGTCACCTCTCTAGCAACAGTTGTAGACTGTAACAGGACAGTTTGGGGGTGGGGAAGAAGTTTTTTTGATAAAGCACCTTTCTATAAAAAGGTGAAAAAAGAAACTTGCTTTCTTCATGTAGGTGAAACACCTCTTGGGGTACAGATCAGGAGTACAACAGGATAGAGCAAACCCTTCAATCCTTGCTTGCAAATCACCACAGTTGTCATCTTTCATGTCTCTATTTTAAACATTGTGTGATTTCTCCCAAAACTCAGGATTTGTTCTCTCTGGGACTTTCCTAGTCTGGAAATAGTGCCTTWTCAAGAAATAGCACTTTATAGATGTACAGGAGGGAGCGCTATAGTTTTTTTGCTTGTTTAAATCTGTCATCTTTACAGGCTAGCAAGTAATGAGCTCTTCATTACATCCATCTGGCAGCTAAGTCAAAATGCTTTCTTTACAAGTTTTTAATGAAATAASTGTTGCTTGTCTAAAACACTTTGTTACTATATGAGAAACACATTGTTTCTTCTAGACTAAACTGATTTCAAAGTTTCTATCCTTTATATGAAAATGAACTGTGCAATTACTGAAATTACCTCAGTCAGTATGGAAAGGCTAAACTRTTATATTGCCAGGTCCACCTTTCTGACCAACTGTCTGATATAATTTATTCAGGAATATTTATTTCCTTTTTTTTTTTAAAAAAAAAAACAAACAAACATAGGCATTTCAGCCTTTATAATTGTTCCTAATTGTGTTCAGGCTGCAATTATCATATTAGAAACAGTACAGCCCTTTCAAAATAATTGAAGTTACAGTTATTCTCCTATTTCTCTGCTGATTTTATAATRTTTTCACAACATATTTCCTTTTAATATTGCAATATGCATTATTAGATGCAAGAAGTTGTGACAAACATTGATCAAATTAATTACATAATGATAAGTCTGATTTCGTAGAGATTGAGATGACATGTTTGTGATGGCAAGGGACTGGAGTTGAACTGCAGATAGCATACAGAGGGAGACCTCAAAGTAGGACTCCAGAGGCTAGAGAACAACCAGGAAAAGAATAAAGCGTGGGATAGAAAACAGTAAGTATTGCAGTAATTGCACTTAAATTATATCTCATGCTTCTGCAGATAACATTACAGCAATTCTTGYAAAATGGCAACTAATTTCTTGAAAGGGTGGAACTGTCATTAGCTGRCCTCAGTGCTCCTAACAAGAGTCTAGATTTCCTGCTGCAGCCACAATACAGCTGTTGAGCTCCAGAATGAAGCAAGTCTTTTTTCCAGTCTACTCTGGATGTATTACTGCAATATCCATATGCCTTTGTGCATTAGCTTTTACGTTTTGAGCATTAACATTTACAGCATATTCTATTAAATAAAGAAGGAAGAAATCATATGAGACAGAATGAAATCTTTTCCTTCTTTTAAAGATCTTGCTTGTGTGTGTGTATATATATATATATATATATATAAAACATAAAAACCACTCTGCTTTCAGTTGTCAATAAACAATATCACCACTAAAAATAATGGCTTAGATTACAATCATGAATTAATTCATCTTTACGTTACATTAGTGAAAACTTGCAGTAGCATAATTACAATAATGATAAATCAATTTTATTGATTTCAGTCAAGTTTCTTTGGATTTACACTGACTGAATAATGAGCAAAAAACCACAACCAATGTTTCAGGCATACCTATTTGCACAAAGGCCTCGCAAACTAAATATACTGAAGAATAAAGTTTCTAAAGTTATTTTTAAAATAGTATGGATTTTATTGGATATTCATATCCTTATTCTATGTTTTTAATATTTATGTAGTTCAATGAACATACTAAAAATCTATTCTGAGCATTCATACAATCCTATTATTGAAGTAGCAGAGCATCTTACAATCTTCCCTGCACTAATTCTCACAGGTCCTAATGAAGAAAAACTGTTATCTTTACTTCATAGATAAAAACGTGGGAAAAAAAAAAAAAGAAAAGGAAAGTAAAGAAGAAAAAAAAAAAGAGTACATTGGACACAACAGGATACACGACTTACCTCTCAGCTAGGGGAATAAAAGCAGACAAAGTCCTCAGATAACAGCTAGCCTATTTCTGGAACCTTAGGTATTTATCCTGGGCAGACTGCAATTCTAACATGACTACATTCCTCCAGAATCTGAGCTAGTTTATTTAGAGCTGGCATGGATATTTCAAGATAGCAATGCACTGGACTTACAGATACACCCAGAGAGYTCAGTTAAAGATCAGAAAGGAAACACATAGTAGAGTAAAACCTCCTTGAAGTCCTAGGCTARTTTCCTCCTTCATTTTCCCCTTCTCTAGGGATTTGAAAAGCACATAACAGAAATTAAATATTTTCATTTTTATAATTGAAGGAAACTGGAACAGTTATCTGGTTTTGAGTGTATAAATGATCTCATCTGCAGACAAAAAGAAAAAAAAACACCAAAACACAGATGAACTGAAGCACGGAAACCAAACAAGTTTGCAGAAAGCCTACCTGGTGGCATTAGGAAGCTGGAAATCAGTTATGTGAATACAAGACATTGCCATAACTGCAGATTTTGCAGGTATAATGAGACAGACCCAAACACACTTTCATTTATATACATAAGCAAACTGAACTGGGTAATTTAGAATATAGTAAATATGAAATACTTCTTTTAAGCTCTGAATTGTATCATTAATGGAATGTTCCTAATGAAAGCAATCTTGTCTTTTTCCGTAGCTTCACAGGGCATTCAAGTGGATTGCCACGTTCTCATTCTCACATTCTTTCCTTCCCTCTGTTTTCTCTCCGATCCGAGACTGCTAATTTAAATAAGGCTTTGGTGGGAGTTTCAGAAAGGAAAGCAAGGATTTGATAAGACTTAATATTTCAACTCGGGTACACTATGGAGCAACAAGGCATTTATTCATACTCCACTGTTCCCAGTAACGCTGAGAAGAAAAGCCTGGAATGGCTTATTGTACACGCTCGCCCAGATTTTACAATGAGTCTCAAGCAAGTAAAGATGAATCTATATTTACTCTGTTCTTGACATTTGCYTATTGGTGTAAAGTAGGATTTGCCAGTAACATAAATGAGAGTTAGCTATCAGACATGTTACCGGCTTTTACTCTTCACTATAAGTTACCTACCCATTAGATACGGATATGACATCCTTCAGCTAAGTTATACAAATGATTGAATCATTCTCCCTGCGCAGACCAGGGACATTGTTTGAAATTCACATAAAATATGCAGCACTATTCAGCTGATCTTTATAGAGTTCCTTTGMAATAATGTGCTGCACTTAGTTCAAAAGAAAAAAAAAATCCCAAAGGAAAAATTCAGAACAAAAAATATTTATTTGGCTTCCTAGACAAATGAAAGCAAGCCTGGGCAAGGGGTGCTAGATGGCAGTGGGTGAAGGCTCAAAGAAGGGGYGAAGTTTGACAGTCAGAGCCTGTGTTTCAGAGAGAAGGTGAACAGGAAAAAATAGTGCACAAGAAAAGGTAAATGAATTAAATAGTATAAAATCCTGAAGAAAACTATCAAGTGACCTCAGAAGCCATGATGGACTAGGGCTGAGATGTGCAAGCCATGAGATACCACATCTCAGAGAAGTCCAGTGGCCAAGCAGAAGCCCTGAGAAGCCACTTTCCAAAAATTTAACCGTGGAGGCCGGAAACAGATTTCATCAGCRCTTGTGCGCCCAACAGCCCGTCCAAGCGGGGCCAGTGCACACACTCAAATGCAGCTGCAGCCCTGCACGGGGCCGGGGGCCACACTGGCTTGCAAACACTCCATATCCTTGTGCTCCTTTGGGCAGAGCTTTATACATGGCACTTTTACCTGCACACACACAGGTTAATCAAGGCTCTGTAACAGAGCACATGCTTACACACAGCTGTCAGAGAAGAGTTGCAAGATATTACCACAAACTCCACAGATTTACAATGAAAATTCCTAGAGTATATATTGACCAGAAGGGAAAAATGCTAATTCTTATAATACAGCCCAAAGAAGTGTTTTAGTAGAGATACAGAAAMTTCTTGGTTGGCATTTTGTTTGTGGTTTTTGCAAAATAACTTTTACTCCAGCAGAGAGCCTCAGGTACTGAGGCAATATGTGAAACATCAGAGAAATGCTATGTCCAGCAAGATTATAAAAAGCATTTCCATTTCAAGGTGCATATTGTCATCTGTTCTCCATCAGAAGGATATTATTTAAGCATCGTCGCCATATTTATCTCAGCATGACATAAGAAATAAAGACTGGGAAACCAATTGGTATTGCTCTGTAGATCAAATCATTCCTTCAGTACCAACATCTGCTAGTTTGTTTATTAGTCAACATCAGAGTCAGCTGCAGCCCTTCGATCAAATGCCGGGATGGGATCAGCGTTTCAGTTGCTTGGGGTGAAATTCAACCACGTGCAAAAAGCACTGCAGGGCTGCAAACTACTAAGCACCATATCAGTCCTATTTTGGAAGTCTACGTGGTTATTACCTTTACGGCAGCTCTGCATACCAGATAGATATTTGCCTGGAATTAAGATTCTGGCTTCTTTCTGGGATTAGATTGTGACATTTCTTAACAATTCAAATAATAATGCTTACTGTGTACATACATGCAAACACATCGAACATATATGTAAAGATAATTCTAACAATACCTTTTTCTAAAGAGACAAATATTCTCAGAAGTACTTGGGTAAMTTGGCATAGTTGCACTAGCAGTAATCAAGGCTTTCTCACTGAGATTCATTCTATAATGTAATCCCAGACATATACAGGTAAGAACAGCTCCCTTTGTGTTGGAGAAGCAAATAATAGCACATTAATCATTTTAACCAAAATCAGAGACTCCACAGATCAAACCTGTAACTATCATATCCATACGAAGATATACAGAATAGCCCAGTCATCTAATTGCTCCTACTCAGGGAGGAGAGGAAGAAAAAATGAAAAGAAAGAGGAAAAACATGTCCACCTCAGTAATAACGAGTCCAAGTGCAGATCAGAACATTGACAGCAGCAATCACAATAGCRGAATGACAGTATGTAGAGAAAACAGTGACTTACACAAAATGACACCTCTGATGCAACACTCTTCAGCAGTGGCTTTTGCTGGTTGAATCTAACTCCAGAAAGTTTTGTTCTTATTTACTGCAGTGTATTAACATATCRTCCCACGGCGTTGCTAACACAGGGACTTTTGACACAGAATATACTTTCAAACTACTTGCACAAATTAGAAAAAAAGTGGAGTCTTCCACTAACACCTAAAGCTTACAAATGTTTGCGCATGGATCTTTTGGTTATCATTTTCCAGCAGCTTCCAAGCTGGTATTAACAGCCAAACAGAAAAAAGGCGATACCCTTTTCCTGAAATATTGGATCTCTTATTTTCAATAAGTCGTTAAAGATTGAACTKCTCTCTTTTTCACTAAGAGGTAGTGCTATAGGCAACAGTAGTCATAATTAACATAAAATTCAGTGATATAAATGTAGTTAATGTGATCCCTTTTTGTCTTTATTAATCACGTCTGCATCACTTACTGTATTTATAGTAATAAAGTAAGTATGGCATTTATAGTAGTTTCCATATTTATATCAATTAACTATCCACTCCACAGTCATTGCTCTGAACCATTGCACAGTTTACATATAACAGACAAAAAAAAATACTTTAACTGATAACGTGAGCATAGTAATCCAACTGCTGGAGTTTACTATTAGAATCAACTGTTTTTGTAAATAATCTGGAAAAAAAAAGTTTCTCCACCTAACAGTTGCCAGATCCATCACATAAGATTTATTCTGTGAAACTTTTATTTTGGTCTTCAGATTGGAAGCTCTGCATTCTGTTCTTTCCATCTAGAGTTTTAAACTTCCACCTTCCCCCCGCCCCCTCCTCCTTAAGTTTATGAAAAAATCCAGAACAGCAAAACAAGAAAGCATGGGGAGCGGGGAATTAAGAAGTACTATTCATCCACACATAGTATGAATGAAGCCCAGAATAGTTTCTCCAAACATTCATGATCAAGTTCTATAATTTTTTAGAATTTGTCTGTACTCACATTTATATTCTAGTGTCCATTTCATGCARTTACCTGTCCTAGGAATATCGAGACAGTGAAACAAAAGAAAAGCTAAAGCTTTACAATGGAGRGCAGGGAAGGGGGAAAAAACGTGAACTCAGGCTTGGCAAGGAGCTGCTACCGTGCTTTAGCTGCATGAGCTGGCAGAGGTGAAACCTAGAAGCCACATAGCCAATGAGGACAAATAATCCTGCCAGCTAGGAGATTCACAAAGCAGAAAAATTTACACAACCCCATCACGTCTGCCAAACTCAGGTTAAAGACAGAAGAGACGATGCAAAAAGAAGAGTCACATTTTCAGGTGCTGTACATTATAGTATAACATCACTTCTCTGAAGTCAGCAATGGAGAAAGCAGCCAAAGTATTCATCTATTATACTCCTCTCTCTCAAATCCGCTGAATTTAGAGCAGTTGGGACACAAGGATTAAACTAAAACTCACTTTAGCCTCTCTTAGAGACCTAGGCCCAGAAATTGCAGTATAGAAAGCCTATAGAAAAAGAACAGCTGCTTGATTATGGAGTCAAATGCACTGCCTTAGACAGTTACACACGTTCTAAAACCCAATGTATACACAACATATTTCCTACTTTTGTGCATATGTAGACATATGCCCCTTATGTTGTACAAACAATATTCAGACTAAAAAGATTTGTACTTGTACTTTAATTATTCTTTAAGGCCAAAAGTACCTGAAAATTAAATTTCCATACCTATATAGYGTTTAAATAAATCCACCATCAGACATATATGGCTCCAGTGCTTATATAAACTGTTTTTAAATTAATCAACATAGAACATAAGAGAATGAAAAAATCCTTCATTATTCATTAAAGACTTAGTGCTTCATTAATTTTGTTGCTATAATCCACTTCAGATTAGCTGGGTTGTTAAACAGCCATTGTCAAGTGCTGCTAAAGTGCATGAATTTCTTTTCAGGCTACAGCAATGTCATTTGAATGTAGTTAGCAGCCTCTCATCAGGTGTTATGGCCATGCCTGCAGAGTATAAATTAACTGTGACTTCTTTAGCACTTCTTTTTTTAATCATGTTTTCATATGAATTTTCATTTAAACATAACATAGTAGAAAAACAGTTAGCATTTTAGATTGCTTGGTAAAACTACCTCGTCAGGTCATGAGAAAAACAGGCATGACAAAGAAAGGGGAAGGGAAGGAAACATTTTGACCCAAAGCTGTCTGGTGATGACCTGATGGGACAAGCAGTAATGAAGCAGTTACATTCAAAACTCCAAATCTCCAAATTTRAATTCCATAAAGCTCTTTAGGCTTAATTTCTCCCTGTGGGACAGAAACTTTTGGCAACCAAGATAGAGATTGCTAATACTACAAACCAGCTCCACTAACCTTGAAGAGACCTTAGCTTGCCTTTTACCTTCTTAGTTATTGTTCTCAAATGCCTCTTCTCCCCTAGACTTCTTGCCTGCTCATCAGTGGTGCTGTGCTTTGAGGAGTTAGAGCCTCACATTTTAAACTCATTCTGTTTTTCAAATAAATTCAAATTTTCCAGAATATTGAAAATCTGCAACTTTACCCAAAAAACATCAGAACCATCAGCATCTTTCTTTGACTTCAGCGGCATAATCTGTAGCCAGAACTGGGAAAGAAAACTAGGAACATTTTAGTGATGTAGCCAGTCGGCAGCAGGTGAAGGAGTCCAGGAAGAGTCTAGTAGGCCCTGCAGTGTACTGAGCCACAGCTGGGTGAATTGCCAGGTCAAAGCCTCACTGGTAACATCACAGGGCTTACAGYGGGGAAGGGTGCTCAGCAGCCAATTTTTCTGCTAGAAATTGTCTAATTACAAACCTGGAAGAAAGTCTAAGGGCATTAATCCTCAGAACAAGGATTGAAGCCCCTGTTCTACTCTGAGGAACATTCAATTTATTTTTGAAAAAAACTTCTAGTATACTTCAAAGATTTGGTACAAACCATCTGAATGCTGAAATAGAGGCTGTTTTCAATGGCTAAATAGTTTAACATCACAAGGTTAAAAGTTTTTTGGGTTTTATTTCCCCCGCCTCCCCTCTGGGGGGGGGGGGGGGGGGGGAAGGAGTTCAGGCCAAGTCCATGTATGTTATTCAAAACAATGCTCAAACTCAGTGGGACTGGGTCAGACCCAAGGTCTACAGGAGTAATTTAGGCAGCTAGTCTAATAATCTAGCTGTTACTCAAATTATTCCTTTATTTTTTCCACTTAATCTTGGCATTGACACTAACAACTGAAAGTTTAAAGTCTTTAGAAAACTTAGCTGAAAGGCCTTTACAAAAATTTGTAAGAAAGTAACATAAAGCTTCCAAGATAAGGCTTTCTATAGGAAGCAGTGAAGTTTGATCTATTTTTAACCACAGAAAGATCCTCCTCTGTCTTTCATTTCGGACTCATGGTATTATATGAGAACCTACCAAAGAATTTACAGAAAAATCCTTTGAGAAAATAATAATAATAAAAAAAACCTCTAAAAAGAACAGAACAGTAGCTATTGTCTCCTCAGCTGTATGAGCTCTGCAGAACTGTGTGATCATGAGCACCTGCACGTGTAATGACCAAGCATATATCCAACCAGTCTTCAGGGCATGAAATTATTCCAAGTAGGCTCTTTTATTATAAAGTACAAAATCAGGCATAATTTAAGTGTGTTTCAGACATGCAACTACATGCATTTAAAAAATCTGAGTAAAGGCATTCTTAGCATTCAAACAATTTTAAGAATGTGTACAGCCCCTTTCCAATGCCTTAAGGACTTACGTTCTCCTTTATAAAGTATTTAGGCAAATAAAAGCCCAGGTCATTACGAAAAGCAATCTTTGATCACTGCATAGTGTAACATACAAGAGATGTTATTTACTATAAAAATTATATCTAATTTTGATAGTAAAAACAGCCCTTTTAGTCCACATAACCACAAGGTTTCAAATGCCATGGAAGAAATTAAGACGCTTGTACCATAAGAGGAGGGGATGGGAGGGAAGGAGGAAACTCCTTTTGCAGATTTTGTTTCTTTAAATCAAGATTGACATTCTGAAGATACTATAAACTAGTAAGAAACATATATTGACTGTAAAGAGGCTGATGAAAGTCTACAACACCCTATAATAATTTAAAGGGCCTTCATATAATCTATATATAAAATGGATTTTAATTGAAAGACTCAGATCTCTTTATTCAGCCTCACTGTCTTCAATTCTTCTGTTTCAAAAATCTATATGAAATCTGCACAACAATTTCCCACAGAAAAGTGGCTGAAGACAAATTTATCAGAAATTGCATCTGCCCATGTAGGCAACAGAAACCACAGGATTTTGCAAGAAGCAAGCTTTGCCTGCAAGCTTGAATTGCCTGAATTGAATGATTTTTAATTGTGATGATTCTTTAAGAATTGACTTGCTAGATACAGTCATCCGTGTTAATATWTTCAGTTACAAAAAAGACAGCTGATAGTATTCAGTAAGTCACTGGGTGAAACAGTTTCCTAAGGAGCAGCATCCTGGAATCTATTACCCAAGTACTCTCACAACTAGAGTTATGGAAAAAACTTAATTTAATTTAGGGTTGTAGGAAAAATTTAATACGAAAGCTTAGGTATTATGCCCACTATTTTCACATTGTTCACAAGAAGTTTCATTTTGGCAACCAGTATGATTTAAAAGATGAACAAAAGAAGTATAAATCATTTCGTGAGTGATTCAGAGTCATAGTATAATCTTAATAGAAGTCTGCAATGTTTATTTCTTTAATTGCCTTTAATGAAAAAGGTATACATGTTTAAAATACTTTATCAGTGAGAAAAGAGTTTCATGTCAGTCCTAAGAAAGCAGGGTAAAGCAGTTGACGTAGGGAGAAAAAAGGTTTCAGTTCTTCCACCCTGCCTATATCCAAGTGTGAACTCGTTGCAGATACAACCAGTGGCAAGTCTACATTTTCTTGGACAGTTTCTTGGGTCACCTAATCTTTTTGAGCAGCCTGTTTCCCTGCCCATCCTAGGACAGAGGTCCACATGGATGAGACCTGCACACTTGTGAGATACCAGCCAGATGAGACAATCTGCCCTGTTTTTGACTCGTGAAAGAGGCCACTGGGGAAAATGAGAAAAAATGACTTGATGTTGTTTTAGAAGATCATTGGAAACGTTTACTTATCATGCAGAATAGAACTCCTGATCACAGTGCACAACTTCTACATCAGCGAGCCTGGGCAATTTCAATGTAGTCTTGTTATTACAAGAAACTCATGAACATTTTTTCTTTTCTCTTATTAAAAGATTTTCTTCAGAATTTTTGTAGACACACATTCAAGGCAATGACAATTAGATATTTCATACTACAACCTGCTAGTTATTTTATCCTGAAGAGAAGTTTATTTATAGAATACTGCTTTCATAATGTAATTAAAATGTACGGGACATGCTTTCAGACTCTCTTGTGCTTAGTCTATACCTTTGGAAATTAAACATCACTTTCTCACATTTTACTTAATACTAGGAACACCGTGATTCTATTTTCTCTGTTAACAAAGCAGRATAAAAGAATTCTTACTGTGAAGTGTTCTTTCTTGAGGAAACCACTTAAGTTTGTGAACACAAACCTTGCCTGATGAAATACGTTTCCCCAGAGTGGACCTCAACTTCTGTGTGTCACTTATCGTTGCAGGAAACAGTATTTGCAAAGAAAATTTTCATAAAGGCTTTTTTTAAGCCTTAATGCTACCATTAGTCAGGGAATGCTAAGGAAAGATCAATGCTATTTGAGCACAATTTACTAATTGAGGATGAGYAACAAGAATGAACAAAGGGAGAGAGAAGATCTGTCACAGAAGATTTAGAGTACATTTAGGGTTTTGTGAAAATACTAGAAACTTCAGGGAGTTTGGAGAATTAATCTGTGGAACCAAAGTGAGCATTTAGCTTGGAGGGAAAGGGAGAAACAAACAAAAGGCCCAAATCTGTCTTTGGCTTTTACTGGAACACTCTGAGAGGAAATAACAGAAAATTAATGAAGGCAGGAGGAGATTTAATGATGATGATAACCAAGACTCCAAAGAATTACAGTCCAGCTACAAAACCTATGTAGTTTTAGCTTAACATTTTCTTATCTTTGTTGGATAGTGAAAGTAATTATAAAAAATTTGGAGAGAACAAGTATTTCATCTGAACCTTTTGACAGTAGCACAGCACAAAGAAGTACTATCCCTTCAGAATTCCCATCTTGCTCTGCTAGCAGTATGATCTCTCTTAAAACATGTAAGTTGTATTAAATACACAAACCAAATTTCGCCCACTGCAGATTAAGATGATCAGAGAATATCCTACATAGAAAAATGGATGAAATCAACCTAGGAAGATGTGGCCCAAGATTGCGTCTACAACTTAACRTGCATCCAAATATTAATGGCTTTACCAAAGCCCTCTAGTGCTTCCAGCGAGGCCCTTGGCACCAGTTACCTTAGTCCACGGTGGAGAAAAGCAGGTGAGATTTGCTCCTATTGCCATGCACTGCTCACAAACACAAACATAGCCAGCAAGCTCTGGACCAAGGTCCTAAACAGAGGCAGCTATTGATTTCTGGAAAAATTTATYTCATTCGTCACATATATCTATGTAATTCAAACAAACAAGCCTCCTACTTCTCATGATTATAACTGGAACTGGACAAAACTCACAATTTAGTTCTTGAAATTCTTATTCAATTCATTCTTTATCCATTCACAGTAACAAGGCTTTTCAGACAACCTCATCTGTGGAGCTATGAAGCCCCTCCCACTAAGATGACACACTTTATTTGTTATATCTATCTTGGGCTAACATAAGTTTAAGAGAAAATGTGAAAAAAGAGTCACACAAGGCTTTTGTCTGGTCAATTTTGAAATAGACTTCCAAACTGTTGCCCTTTGCAATGCATATACAATGTCAGGATTTGGCATGCACAGACTGAATGTTGTGACTTTGAGAAAATTTCAGATGCCTCCAGTAACATTATTTAACTTACCTCTTTGTTCAATAAGAAAGAAATATTTAGATTTCTCATCAGAATGTGTTAAGTTTACATATTAGATTTTAAAAATATGACGAGCTAGGTCTTGACTATAGGATCCTGATTTTTTTTTTTTTTTAAGGAAAAAAGTTGCATAACTAATTTAAAAATATACAAAAAGCAGAATCTAAAACCAAGGAAAAGTTAGTCAGATCTCTCACAGAGAAGATTTTTTGTTCCCGAGGACATTAGTGATATGCAGCAAATGCTCTCTGTTCAGAAGGATACATGCTCAGACTATATAAACATCTCAAATCAAAATACTTCTATTGTCAATGATTTTTCCCTACGGGGAGATAAAAACGAGGTGAATAGTCACTAACCTAAGAGTTTAAAACCAATAATACAAAAACTTTTGTACAATATACTTTATTGCAAATCAAATGTTATTGCTTTTACCAGAGTACCTGTAGGTTTCTTTCTTTTTCCCCTCCCAAACTACATCTAAAATTTAACCTCTTTCAAAATATAACCAACATGAAAGAATACAGAGAAATCTTTGGTTTGGTTCTGGGCAAATATCACAAGTAGAATGAAAAGAGTCCTAGGGAACATTAAGTAAGAATCAAAATCTTTCAAATGAAATTTTAAATCCTTGAATATAATTGCATTGCTGTGATCTAAATCTCTATGAAATTTTATAGGGTTTAAAAATAATTATACCAGAACATACTTAATTGCTAGTAAAACTTCCAGGTTTAGTTTCCATTAAATTCTATGAATCCCTCCACCAAAAGCACTTAACARTGTGATGCAAATGTTAACACTGCTGACCGGAAACCCTCACTAATACTTGACAAATCAGAACTTCTTCCATGAACCTAAAAGCAAGATATCTGCAGTAGTGGCACCATATTATCAGGAAACGCATATTCCTAATGATTACTTCTCTAAGACATATTTAATCAAAATTTCTTCATAGGGACTGTAAATTGGCCTACTTATTATTTCATATGAGCAAAGGCTGCTTTTTGATGGGCAAAAGTTCATATACCAGCATAAGCCAAATAATTAGGATCATGATTTGTATGGAGAAAACCAAAAACAAGTTCAAAAGCAGTGGCTACTGGAAATAGATACAATTTGGAAACATAACTTTATTGATTTTTCCACTGTTTTTATTCATTCTTGATCTAAAGTCCTGACTGAAACAGCAGTTTGTTTCCACAGAATTATAGGTTTAGACCTCTATGCAATAGAATTATTTCTTTAAATAAATATATTATTCTTTTCTGCAAGTATCTTTACAAATTAATATACAGCAATTGACAAGTTATAAAAAAATGGCTCTGAAGAGAATAATCTTCATTGCACAACTATGTCATTCCCACAGGGGTGATCAGTTATTGGGTTAGGTTTAGAAGTGCTGGGGAAGGGAGTTCTGTATTTTCCATGTGTSAGAGGCACAGCTGGTATCAGCAAGTCTAGTACCCAAATTTACAGTGGATCTGTGTATAACTTGAGGACACAGTGCTGTTTTTTTCAGAGCTGAAGTTATATTTAACCTAGGAATCATGATATTGTAAGAAATGCCATTTGTTTGACCTATCCATGACCCAAGATGTTCGTATTGCAGCTTTGATGCGTTTTTACTGTAGAGAGATTTCACTAAGCCTGTTACAGGCTGTAATACATTCATATAATAGACTATGCATCATGAGCAACAGCAAAGTTATAGTTATAAATTGGAGTGAAGAGTTACTCAGTCCCACTGGTTGGAAAAAGCTTCCTTAAAGTGCTCACTGAACAACCTAAAAAGAAGTTAACGCATATCAATAGTTTACTTCAGACCCCTTGCTTTATGTGATCCTGAGGGAGAGCCACATCATTTTTTCCTGATGATACAAAACTAGGAGTGGCTGATACACCAGAGGACTGTACTGCCTTTCCAGAGGGATATCAACAGGCTGGAGACGTCTACCCAGATGGCAGAGATGAACCTCATGAAGTTCAAAGGGAAGTGCAGAGTCTTTCATCTGGGAAGGAATAACCCCATGTACCAGTACAGGCTGGGGGCTAACCAGCTTGAAAACAGCTCTGCAGAGAAGGACCTGGGGGTCCTAGCGAACGAGTTGACCATGAGACAGCAGCGTCCCTTGCAGCTAAGGCCAATGTATTCTGGGTTGCATCAGGAAAAGTGCTGCTGGTATGTCAAGGGAGGTGATCCTCCCCCTCTACTCAGCCCTGGTGAGGCCACATCTGGAGTGCTATGTCCAGTTCTGCGCTCCCCAATACAAAAGAGACATGGAGCTACTGGTCTCAAGGCTACAGAGTCTGGTGAGGGGCTACAAAGATGATTACAGGACTGGAGCATCTCTCATCTGATAAAAGGGTGAGAACTGGGACTGTTCAGCCTGGAAAAAGAGAAGACTGGGGTAGGATCTTATCAATGATAGTAAGTACCTGAAGGAGAGTGTAAGGGGGATGAGGCCAGACTCTTCTCAGTGGTATCCAGTCATAGSATGACAGACAACAGGCACAAAGTGAAACACAGGAAGTTCTATCTGAACAAGAGGAAAAGCTTCCTTACTGTGAGGGTGACAGAGCACTGGAACAGGTTGCCCAGAGAGGTTAAGTCTCCTTACTTGGAGACATTCAAAAGCTGTTGGAACATGATCCTGAGCAACATGCTCTAGGTGAACCTGCTTGAACAGATCCCTTAACTGAGGGATTGGTCTAGATGACTGCCAGAGGTCCCTTCCAACTTTAACTAGCCTGTGATTTTGTTATCTAGCCACTCAAGAGGGCTGAATGCACAAACACCGGGTCACACTGAGAGGACAGTCATAGACACTGAGGTGACAGGAATGATCTAGCTGAAAGTGTGGTGCTTGGGAAACGCCTCATACCGAATAAGATAGACCGTTATTCATGCTTTTAGACTCCAGCAGCCTGTGCAATGCATTCCTCTGCCAAGTAGTGTGTCATCTTGGTCATACACATCAACCCCAGGACATGGTATGCTCCTACCACTTTTCTGCCACCTCTCCTGGTGTAAAAACCAGCTACCAAACCAGGATGTTTCCTGAACTGAAGGAAGTCAAAGCTTTTCAAAACGGAATACAAACAAGCATGTAAACCTAAAGCTCTCTTTCTCCTTCCAGTTTTCTATGTTTCTTCTTGAAATATGGRCATTTTCTGACAGAACAATTGCAGGTACAAGCTTTACTTCAACGCCCAAGGCTAATGTTGCATTTCTGATGAGCTACATATCAGCCTTTCTGTGTTCTTCATCTAGGCAAACAGTATATTTGCTCTCCAGCAGTTAAGTTTTATTTGCATTATGAGGGACGCTAAACACCGCCTCTTCATAACTGACCGTTTACTCTGAAATTACTTCTCCACAGTCTCCAAATATTTGTCAAGGGACTTATAAATGACAGTAACTTATGTCTCTGTGAGTTAGGTAAATAAAAATTTCACTATTGCACACGAGTCTGTTATTTCTCCCCAGKTGACCTCAAAAATCGGAACTGTTCAAGTGCTTTCTTTTTTGTTAGAGAATAGAATAAAAACAAAGCTATTTACTCTCATTGACAGATGGACTTTTGAAGCCTTGCTCTATCCACCATAGAATAACTCCTTCACATGCAGCACATCTTTTCTTTCCCCTGAATAAGGGTGACAAAATAAAATAACAAAATARCATAGCAACACAAAGGCAGATGAACCTGTGAAGATCTTCAAAAGGAAACAGCCCTTAAAAATTAATCATGCTTCCTCCCTTGCTCTGATATCACTTTTAACACTTCTGCTTTTTCTGTCTTTCCTTGCCCCAGGCTATTTACCAACCATTCCTCTTACCTGCTGCTCTTTCCAAGCACTACTTTCCCAGAGCAATCCTCAAACACAGTGCTGGCTTTGCTTCCAGACTGCCATGTGCCAAAACCACCTCTCAAAGACTTCACTTTCTCTTTCTATTGTCTCCATCTTGTTCTCATCATCCTTCCCCCATGAGTGCCCAGGAAATTGCTTCCTTTCTACCACACTCCCAAGAGGAATGGAGCTCACCATCCATGCCACTGATGCAATTTTCCTGACATTTGGCTCCATAACCCAGCTGTGTCATTCCTTCTAAATCACACTTTCCTGAAACCACTTGCTTTTCTTCCAGTCCAGCATAATTTTTTAACACTAGTCTGTTTCTTCAGGTTCTTTTCCTCCCATTTTCACTRCATCTTTCTGTCCATTGCCAAATAACCTCTTTCCTCCCATACTTTCAGGAGTCTCCCTCATCCTGCTCTGATGTTATTACCTCCTCTTCCCTCTCCACGCTTCTTGCTCTGGACTGCCCTTTCRCACCCCACTCTAGAGAAGCAGGGCAGGAAGTTCACTTACTCAGCTCCCGTTAGCAGCTGAGCCGAGGAAGCACATCATCCACAGGCAATATGGTAAAGAAGGTAAATTCTGCTCCCTAGCAAGGGGGCACCAGCCTTCCCCTGACTTCATGGAGTGCTCAGTTGGATGGCATCACCATAGAAGAGAAATGCAGCTCCTTTAAAGGAAGTTTAGTTGTGTGGCCTGTAGTCATTTATACATAATACTTTACCAGACATGAATAGCTCGTATTGTCTATTAGTGTTGATGTACAGGTGCCCAGAGTTGATGTTTTGTTTTTGCTTATTTTTATTAGTCTTAAAATCGATCCTCAGCAGGTTTAATGTCTGCCATTATAAATCCTCCAAAGATTTTAGATGGGTAAAACATAACCTACTTGATGGTTTGCACAGCTTTAGCAAGACATGAGTGTGTTTGATCAGCAGCACTGTATTGTAATTACAGTTAATGCTATTGGGATGATTGTGTAAGAGATTGCTTAAGAAATGAGGGTGAGGTATGCAGTGAGCGATGCAATATGTAGTAAAAATAGTGCAAGTTTCTCTCAACTTGAATAAAATGGCATGCCCTTGAGGTTAGGATGTACTTTCCCCTCCTCAGACAGTCATAAACCCTGACATTCACTCCACAACATACTGCTTAACAGTTATATTTAAGTCACCTRATTCACAATGTGTGTGGTTTTTCAAAATGGATATAAGCTTTTCAATTATTTTAGCTGTCAGAACAGACCACAAGAATCTTGCATCCTGTATTCACCTTTCATTAGAGAGTACACATACAGCTTGTTCTCTCTCTCAATGTTATGCTGTGCAGCTTTTGCAGAATGCATTTGACAGCTAAACAAAAAGTCCTCATCCTACCTTGAGCTAAGACAAAGACAATTTATGATAGATTCCTTCATCTACCATTGTTCATGATGAGAAATTAGACTTTCAGCTCAGCAAATTTTCTTCCTTTTTTCTTGGGATAGGAAAAAATTAATACCTGAACATGACCAGCTATCTTCATTATACAAAGGGAGAAATTCAAACATGATCATTTTGAATGTGCGAGTTGAAAACTGACTTTGTACACTAATTTCACAATTCATTTGAAATAAATCCATTTTCTGATCTGTATTTCAAATGATATTTGCTCAAATGCTGCTGCTCAAGCAAAAGYAATGCTGGTAACCTTGCTCTGCATTTCTTGAGACCTTTACAAATATCACGAGGTGCATGATTTTGTCCATATTCTYCATTATAGCCTATATGATTCTATAATGATGTCACATATCCTGATTTGGCCTATTTAAACACAACAACCACACCCCACAAACTACTCCCAGAKAGCCTTTCGCTCTAACTTCAAGTCAATGTCATACCATGGGAGTTTCAGGCTTTGAGATAACCTGGATCTACCAATAAAAAGCTCAGAAAATCTTTTAGTGACTACAGGCTGAATCCCCAAATTGTCCTAGCCCTGAATTCTCTTCATTACTTGGGTCCTCTTCAAAAACACATGCAGTTCTAGGGACTGTTTTCTATGAATCACTACTTTGCTCAAGTATTTCATGTCACTTGACCTTCATCATTACAGCTGCAGCTGAGGTGATCGAAAGCATTTCCTGAAAACGTAGTGCTTRCTCAGCCTTGCTGCTTGCAGCGAGTAAAATATTTATTTGCTCAATAGTGAACATTCTCAGTTGTAATAATTATGCTGCCAAATAGTTACATACAGTTAAACTGTATATTGACTTAATTAAAAAGACCTCTTTTACTCTGAATTCTTCACATTGCACCATTAATAAAAGCCATAATAACGTAACTCCCCTAACTAAATTATTAGTAATTTCATGAAGAAAGGCGTGTTCTGCTGTGCTACAAAGAATACTGCTTTTCTCTATGGTTTCACTGGAATGCTCCTCACAGGGTAGAGGCTCCTCAGTGCAGAAGGAGAGCAGAACTATAAACAGGTCTTCTATTAAAAGTTCAGAAAGCCCATTAACAGACACCATGAATCAACCACAGAAAGAAGTAGGGCTACATGAATAAACAACATGAGGCAAACGTTTATACAGAGAATCCCTGCTTTGTTCTATTATGACTGGTCACGATTTCCTCAATGTTCCTTTCAAAATGATTTATTGTGGAGTAACAACTGAAAATATTAGCTGATGTTGTTTTTGAAGAAAAGGTTGGAAAACGTTCAAATTTATTTTCTTTTTCACTAATCTCATGCTACTCTTCCAACCCACTCATCTGAATGAACATCAAATTGAAAGTTAAGGTAAAAATCTTTATACCTTAGTAAAATACCGTTTTCTTACAAATTCTCATTGAAATGTGTTTCTTCACATACAACCATTTTCACAGTATAAACACAACAGACAAAAAATAAAGTGGTTTTAAAGATATCTGAAGAAAATCAAGTCTCAAATCTGTAACTCATCGATACAGAAATTTCTGATCATCCAACTGACTTCTTGCAAAAGAAAATGAAAACATGAAATCTGTCACCCYTTGTCACTACTACACAGATATGTCAAAGAAGAAAATGCACCTGCCCATTACCTCTTTCTTAATCACTCCTTGTGTGCATAAAATCTTATTCTATAGGTGGAGAGTGGGTTAGGTATATGACATTGAAAGAAATTCACTACTCCTTTTTAGTCAGCCAGRCAATGAACATCACACTAATGTGTCGGCATGGACTCGTGGAGTGTTTTTATTGCTTATGGGGAAATTCAGACTTGAACCCCAACCTGCCTGGTCACCTTTGGTTTTAGACCCAGAGGACTGAGGTTCAATGCCCACTAAAGTCTGTTTTTCTCTGAATGTCAYATTACAGTCACATGCAAAAATTGTGTTCAAATTGTRAGGGAGGGAGGGAGGTAACACACCKTATTCTTCTCTTGTAGTGTGGAGAAAGTTTTAAGAGRATAAAAAATTGTATGATAAAAAGAAGTGTTACAAGCTCAAAATGAAGGAAATTCTTAGCTAATTCTAAGAAAAGGCTCTGCTTGAGACACACAAAAAAACTATGATTCAATAAAAACTTGCCAAAGATGAAGAGACTTTAGTTAAAAGACTTCCAATATCTTTTAAAATACATAAAATCATGTAGGTGAAGGAAGAATAACTTATTTTTTTTTGGATTTCAGCTTACAGATGTTTAAAGATTCTGCCACGATGACAGTACCCTAAAGCAGCAACTTTTAATAAAGCAGACATTTCTCTAGCAGGGTTTGATCTACACTCTCTTGGTACTTAAACACATTAGAGACTGTTTATTTATCTTTTCCAAGAATTCTTCAGATATTGAGTAATTGCCACTTTATGATATTACCTTTGAAGYGCTAGGAGAGCCTGGAGGAGAAAGGGGAGGGCTGATAACAGAGGAGCTGCTGATGACTGTTGTTTCTTACATCTTCCAGTGGACTGTGCACAAGACCAAATGCAGCCAGAAGCCCAGGTGATTCTCAAGACGAGGAAGCACAGGTAAAGTATGCCACAAGCTCCAAAGCCATGGATGGACAAGCRGGAAAGTACAGATGTGCTCCATCAGCCCAGGAGAGGATCAAGGCACTCCTTGTTCAGGAGACAGGCAGACTGTGTTTTTTCGTAAGGCAAATACCTGTCCTAGGTGCCACTCCCCCGTTATTTTAGAAAACTGAAAAATATCTGCGTTATTTCTGTGACCACTGAGTACATGCTGCTGTTCAGTGTTGTGGAATAGAAAGTGATTGTTCAAGAGACCAAGCTGGAAAGAAAAGTAAAGGCTGAAGAGTCCATTTAGAACCAAATGAGAAGCTGCTAAYTGTAATACTGCATTACTTAGCACCATCTGATCAAAGGTGATATGAGGTTGAATTACCAAACATGAATAAATGTCATATAGGTCAACTCCATAAATCCACTCCACTGTAGCTTGTGGATCAGTTTCACAATTTAATCATGTTTCTCCTCCTCATTACAGCACACAAGCATTTCAAATGTTAGCAGATGCTAGACCCACCAAGCGTGGCAGCACAGCTCTGGACCCAAGATATCCAGCACATAATGGAGTTACCACTCCRAAGACAAGCAAGGACATAGGGGTCACTTGAAAGGCATGCACTTGCAGGCCTGGAAGAGAGTCTCAGAACAAGCAGTTTAGCAAAAAGAGGCCAAACAACTTTCAATCGTGCTGCTTTCGCTCGAGCCTTAGYTAGGAGGGATATTCCTGCCACCACATGCACTGCAAAGGTCTGTCCATTTCTTTCAGCTTGAAGCACAATCCAAAGAGCAGGGCTGGAAGCCAGATAGCCAGGTGGAAACACATATCAGAGCAAACATTGCACCCAAGACCCTCAGTAGCCATTACTGAGGTCAGATAGAATACATTCACCACCAGCTGAAGATCTGCAACCCCCCCCCCCCCAATTTTAAAGGTCGTCAGAGCTTAAGCACATGRGCTTGCATCCTTTAACCAAGTAACATTCTTGCTTTTATCACATGCAAATGAACAGAGGGAGGCTGCAAACACTATGGTGAAGGAGGAAACAAAAATGTGATCTAAAATGGCTTTTATTCTAAACCTATTGAATCCTGATCAATGACGGGGGAGGGGGGGAAATCAGCATTTGCCAATATTTGCTCTCCCACTTAACACAGGAAACATCTGTTCYAGGTATGTGGCAATGGAAGGTAAAACATTTCTTTAACGATTTCAGCTCTACCCATCCATCATTTCATCCATCCGTCATGCTGAATTATTCATTATTGTTCTACCAGGTCCACGTGCTGTAGCTCCACGCAAAGAGTTTATTGTCTACCAGGTTGCATCCCAAAAAAACATTAGTGGAGATGAAGAAAATAACATTTCCATACAGAAACAATAAGCCCTTACCTGTAATACCCACAGAGGGAAATTTACTCTGACAAGCTACTGCTTGAGCTTTAYGAGCATCTTAAAACATCTTGTAATCAAGCCTACAGAGCACTGTCTGGCTATAACGTGCTTCTGAAGGATAGTTCATTATCTTGTTTCAAAGCCTTATTTCAGGACAGATTCATCTTACCATGTTGATGATAAAGCCTATCAGGATATGTCCATTACAGCTCTTTGAAATTTGAGGGGCTTCAGAAAGCCATTGAGTGTTTCACAGTAGCAATATCTTAATTTCTGCATAAAGCAAGAGACTTGCTGCTTCCTTCCCTCCTACTCACACATTCTTATATCATAATGTCAGTCATGAATCACAAACTAAACCACTATTCAGGGAGTTTGTATGTAATGATTTGGTATTATGAACAAACACTATCATTAAATAATATCGTTTAATAAATATATACATCTTTGGATCAGTTTTACTTTGGTGCTGCTGGTTGTCAGTCCATACTCCCTTTCCCCTAATGATGATGGTACAAAACAGGTGAATCTGGAGCTCCTATGGCCACACTTTTAGAAAACAGTTATTCTTTACACATCTGAGAAGAGATGCTCTCTGCACACCCGTGCACACAGAGGAACAGCAGACAAGCTTTAATTTGGCTTCCCCATACCTCATTCTGACATACCTGAAAAGAAGAATTGCATTACATTCATGTTCTTTGATTCAGACTCAAATTGATTTCCACCAGAATGCCAATAAAGTGCTACTTTCAAACATTTCATTAAAAGAGCTAACGTCAAAACTTATGGCTCATGCATACGTAAGGCACTTCGGGATGTCATTTGTCTGAAAGACATTCTATAGAGAGGGAAAAGTTCTTTCTATTTTATGGTTTCCAGGAAGGCAATACCATTCCAGAGGCAGGATTGTTTTGGAGGCTAATTACGCATTCCTGTGGCAGGTCTAATAACAGCAGCATTTCAGCATACAGCAACGGAGACGAGCACAGTGAGGAKGAAGAGTCTCTCAGCACCTTATGATGAAAGATTATTTACACAGGGTTACAGCATGGTCTGGAAGAAGACAATTCAGACTTAGACAAAAATACTTCAGAGATATTAAGAAAGTGCCCTTTTTATCCAAGTATTTTTTTTAAAGAGGGGCTGGAATACCAAAAACACTCCTTTCCATTTGATTTGTTGCTTTACTCAAGGAAAAAGAATCCTCTAATTCCGTACAGAATTTGTGTAGTTAGATGACTCACTTCCGTGCTAAATATTTAAAATGAATATGCACTGAGAATCACGTTTTGTTAAAGAGATTCATTCAAGTACATTTTATATATTTTTCCTTTTTTAATATATATTAAATATCTATATTTAATCATTATATATATACACACACACATATATATCTCCATGAGAAATTATTTACATATGTACCCTGGAGAAATTTTGTAGTTAAGGCACAGGGTGTGGACTTCCAACCTAGACCCAACTGAAAATCTGAACYAACAGCTTCGTCTTTGCAAAAAGCAGAAATACCTAATACCTCCAGAAGTTATTAAGCAAAGATGAAACCATGAAACTAACTCTTTATTCTATTTCTGAGTATTTGACAAAGTTGAAGCTTCTGAATACTTTAGATTTTGAAGAATAATTATGTTGCGGAAGCTTTGAAACCTACCTTGCTCATGTGTTGTGGGAGACATAGTAATTCGGTATTACCAAATATTGCCGTTTTGAGTGCAAGACCTGTCTTTTCCCCCTCCTCCTCTTCCCCCCCCRCCTTCAAATAATCCCTTAAACCTCTCAAAGACTTTTTAAGCTAAGATACCCATCTTGTTTCCTCACAAAAACAAAACAATCATTTTATTCCACTATGTAGAGAGGAGAAAAGTTCAGAAAATTCCTGCAGGTCAAGTATCAGCCCTCTTTGTTTTTTCTTCTCTTGCCTTAAATTCTAGAAACAGTGGTCAATATTTTCCATAAAACTCAGTCCCAAATGGGTGAGTTAAGGATGGAGTTTCATTAATTGAATCTGTGTGCTTTTCTGCTTATTTGATCAGATCAAAACTTTGAGGCTGTTGAGCCTAGAGTTGTGTACGTGTTTGTTTTAAGGATCACATAACTTTGTGTTCTCCACAGAAATAAAAATGACATTCTTAATTAGCACAGTAAGTAATCACATTAAGTTAAAAGATGCCTCTTAGTCATCAGCTTACCGCTGATCTTTGACAACCCAGCTTAAATAGTGGTGCAGATGATCAGGAAATGCTTCAAGGTTCAGAGGGGAAAAAACTCCGGACAGTGCACTTGATCAATGTCACTACTAGTGTCAAGAGATGGCCATTATTGCCCTGTAGATTTATTGCTTAGGTCAAAGCAAATTACTTTTTCTCTTCTCAGGTTTTTCCTGGCTATGCTTTTAATCTTTCCTTCGCTCATTCTACTACTCACTACTCTCCCTGCTATTTTTCAGGCTGTGGGCTCACACAGGGCACAACAGAGCTAGAAGTCTCTTTGGTCCAGGTAAGGCCTGAAATTCTGGCAAAATACTTGCTAGAAATCAGGCAAAGGTATTTTCCATCCTAASAAATTATTCTCCATGGGCACATTGGCTCATGCCTAAGAATAAAGGGAACTGAGAGCCATTTATTTTGCTAACACTGGTTCAACAGCACCATTATGATTAGCCTTTCTGTGATAAAGCCTGTGTCTGACACAGCTTTTTTAAAAAAAATAAAAAATAAGCACAGTACCTCATTGCTCAGAAAAAGCACCTAGTAAAAACGCAAGACAAGGATTTTTATAAGGCATTCATACAAAAATACAACTAAAGTGTATATTTCCAAGGCATATCTTCACAAGTGCTTCAGAAGAAAAAAAAACTGCACGGAGCAAATACATTAAGTGCCAGTCATCACTTTGTAAAAGCCAACCGCAACTACCTTTCCACAAAATCCAGGTTGGAGGAAAGTCTTTCTTGTTTTCAGGTTCAAAGCAACAACGCTGCCCCTCCTCCTCTCCCCCCATCCTTTAATATTATAAATATAAATGTCAGTATTCATAAAAGGAGGAAATCTGGAGAGCATTAGAATAATAAAAGAGAATGAGCCTTTCAAAACAAAGATATGTTCTGRAAAACCTGAGGGAACACAATATATAAAAGTCATGCTCAAGTGTAGCTGCCTTCTTATTGCTTTCGTAAAATTTTCTACATTCAAACTTCTATTGTCACAGTGCAGACTTTTCCCATCAAGTCCTGGGAGTTGCACTCTGGCAGACTGACCTGCCTGTATGCCTCAAGCTTGACCYGCAACATCATTATTACACAGTTCCAGTTCCTCTTCTCGGCATGAAATTGGACAAGATCCCTACAAAATTTGGTAGGAGAGACAAATGCCTATTAGAATAAAGGGAGAAACATCAGAACTAAGCATCAGTTTAAGGGCTAGACTAAATTATAGTAGAGAGAGGTACTTAAAGATATGCAGTCTGTACTTTGAAATACRAACACCGACATCACCAGCCAAGCTTCCAGAAATGGTGAGGTCTAGACTAGTGTACTTGCATTGCCAACTTTGCAAATGACGAGTTGTAAATGCACCCTCAGAACTTTTTTCCTTTGTAAGAAAGTCTTCGGCAGCACAAAATAGAAAGAAATCTCATCAGAACATACAGTCCTGTAACTGCTACCATGAGAACTACAAAATTAGCCTTCAATTTTGCAGTCCATGTTTCAGAAAGTGTTTGTACTAAGTTGTGATGAGCATCAGACTCCTCCAGGGTCTTTTCCATTCCCAGAATTTTGAGGTTCACCTATTAGCTCTCATTAACATTTTATGGAGATGTCATAAACAGAAAAGAATCCTAAAAAAAAAACACCTTTCAAAACTGCTACAAAGTCATCTCTCCAAAGAGCAGCTTTTGCCCACAAAACACAGAATCTTCAGGTACTCATTCCAAGTTGAGCAGTATCAGAAAGCCAAGCATATACAATATGATAAATTCAGACTATACAGGTAAGACACAAATGCTCCCTTAATTCACARTTCCTTCCACAGTATTAAGAATAGAAGTATATTTGATAAATACAACGTTTGCACAGGAAGGAGAAGGCATTTCACCTTCATTACAAAGACAAAGAATTCATGCCACCCATCCTCACCTTACTTGGAGGYCACAGCTGTAATTAACAGGTGACAGGTCTACCTGCAGGCTGGACCAGAGCATCATGCTCAGCTCAGGTGTGCTGAATCCTGCACGGCACCATGCCGCTACCTYCCTATCAACTACAGAAATGGCCTATTCTGCAGGCTAAGCAAAGCACCTATGGTTTTACATTAGGAATATTGCGCTTCCCCGGTYGGGGAAACAGTCACAGAAACAGAATCAACGATGCTAAGTGCCCTCAAGCAAAGAGGAACAAATCAACGGCAGAAAGGCATCTAATTCCTTACCTGGACAAAATACAGGGACCGACATGCAGTTTTAAGGGATTTTTGCACCTTTTATGTTAAGGTCTCGTAGCCCAAGTTTGTTTTATTAAATAACTAGGAGCTTCTAAAAAACTAATAACACAACTAGATTTGATTCACCATCTATTCCAAACTTGGAGTATCTCAGCTTTTCAGAAGCTGAGATGCTGAGATTCGTAATTCACTGCTGATTTGTGTGGACTTTTCAGGCAGTCTGAGTTTGTGCACATACTRCTTACCTTTATGGAGAGATTTGACAGAGGTTTCTAGCTCACTAATACAAGAAAATTTGAGGCAAAAAGCATAAKAAGATTGAAAACATGTGTAAAGTGTAAACTGGCACAAAACAGGCATCTAAGTCTAGAAATATTAATAATGTCCTGCTGATGCTGAGGAATAAACATGCAGGATATAATATTATGCATTTATTCTATAGGCAGGTTGGCTATGTTACTAAATGCAAAATGCTAATTTGCAGGCACTTTTTTGTTGACAATCACAAAACTACAAAAAAAGCACAGTAGGATTTCTCAGCTATTCTAATATATGATAAAATATTACAGAGTTATTTAAATCACATGGGAAGCTGAGGAGCAATAAAGTAGGCTTGCAGCTAGATTGTATAATGAAGTCCATGGAGGTTGTGTTGAAGTTCAGTGAACTATATTAACATAAAAAAAAAAAAAAAGTAAGACCTTCATTCTAACAATTACTTTCATATTTCAGAATTTAGAATATATGTTATTATAGATATTAAGAGTTAACTTTTCCAAAAAGCTTCAGCAGAAATTATAAAATAGTATCTTTTGAGGCAAGTTTACTTCTTTTTCTCTCTACACACAGAAAAGTGAGACATTACAAAAAAAGAAAAAAGTYATAGAAAGAACAGTTTTACTTTGCACTGCCTTCTATGACCCCATTGGATCAGGGAAACATCACACTGCTGGCCATTGTAACATTTCTGTTGCAACAGATAGTTACAAATTGTCAATCAATAAATTGCTTTTTAGTCATCAGAGTAGTAAAATCCTAGACAGAATTAGTGGGAATAGGAAGCCAAACTGAATTTTTAAGACAGATCATAGGAGTTTTATGAACAGGATGACATCACATGATAGCCTCCAATAGCAGGGAAATGACGGATTATCCCAAAGATGGCTTTTGATGCAAAGTGCTCAAATCACTTGCACTCTCCAAGTGCATAAAGCATGTTACGCCCAGCCTATTAATTTATCCCAGCAGACAGCACAACAAAAGGCAGCTACCAGCACRCACATCTGCACACCTACCAACCCACACACCATCCTCATCTCTGAGGCCACAACTCCATTACCAGAAATACCTGGAAGAGGGAACTGAAACTCTACTCAAACAGCAGCCTTAACCTRAATAGCTCAAGCAGCAATATTATGACTACAAATAGAAAATGTTTGGAGCTTAATATGCACAACTGAGATTTCAGTTCAGTGCATTATCAACAAAAAAAGGCAAACTTTACAGAACTAGTTGAAAAACAYGCAGACTTTGCTGTGTATTCTGGTACCAGCCAGGATATATAGTTATTACTCYAAGTTATTACTGCCCATCCTCATATTAACATGATCCCCTTCCCCACCTCCAAAAAAAAAGGGACAAGGACACAGTTAGTGCCTTTTCACTCCTCAGACTTACAGCTTTTCCCGTCAGGCAGCAGAGCACATCACCCTATCAAGAGAGGTGCTAATGTAAGGAAGCAACAAGAACCCAGAAAACTTTTGGCCAAGGCAAGCAGGTTCTCCTAATCACTCCTGATGTAGTTTATTCCCTGCCCCTCATCTTCCAATAATCACCAGCTAGCCCTTCCTACTATGTTTCTTAACCCCATCCAGAATACTTCCAGGTGACTTCATTAAGCAGACATCAATAAATAGCACTTTAATTACCAGCCTGATTAAGACAACAGCATGCCTGGCTTTCAAACCAGAGAATTGTAAATAAAAGCAAAGAAACACTTAGCACTGGTAATGCTTACAGCCTATTTTGCTCTCAGCTCATTAATCACCATCTCAGGTTAGGGAGTTTAAGCGCAATTTGGCAAGACTATAACTTCAATAAGCTTAAGAAAAAAAAGTAACTTGCTTTTTTAAAATGTATAGGTATGCCTCCAGCAATACTTCAGAAATGGTTTAGAATTCATTTCTAAGCCAGAAACTGTAACAACATGTCTTATTATTAAATGTGAAACACAGAGATTCTGCTGCCAAATAAATCTCCAGCGGTGCACGGTCCTCCAGGACTGCCTTCTGTGCCGTCCCAGAGCCTTTCCTTTGCATGCTGCCTGAGGCCCAGTTCCTGCCGTAACTTTGCCCATCTCTAGAGCTGCTCTCCTCCACCTCCCCCCTTCTACTCCTATTGCTCAGTTATTTGTTAAATCATTTTTGTCAAGATAATTGGACTTTCCAGAGCTTGATGCACCGATTTAAGATTAAAGGGACATGTTTACTTTCTCACATGGACCCAGTGAATCAATTTCCCTCCTGGCAGCCTCCTTCTAATAAAATATTTTTTCTCTCTTTTTTACTTAAGAGCTCATAAATACCTCTTCRGTAGAGAAAATCTCTAACCTTTGTGCCTCTCTACTGCACCTTTGTGAATGGCMAAACGAACTCACTAAAGGTACAGGCTTCTGGAAGATGAATTGGGTATTTAAGCACGTTGGCCCGCAGTACCCCTTCCCCCACCCTGCCTTTTGCAGAGCTTACCTGTTGATCTCCCTTCTGCACCCTTGCTTGTGCCTAGAGCATTTTCTAATGGAGGTGAAAACATTAGAAGCAAGARCATTTTCCTCTTCCTGAATGCAGAACACAGACAAATATCTGCTAACAAAGTATATTATTTTCTGCTTCTTGGCTGTTTGAAAGTTTATTATCAGTGTTATCAGAACTGGATGGATATCCAGCAAGATAAAATGTTTCTATTACACCAGTTGCACTGCAGAATGTCCTGGTAAAAAGATAGTGAATGGATTAAACAGGATTCTTTCCACTTCTTTGTCCTCAGTGCTCTTYCTTATTTCAGGATTGTAATGATGAAGGTACAACATGCTTATCTTTTTTTTTTCTTTTTTCTTTTTTTTAGGATACTACACTTTTTAACAAATTCCTTTAATGTTAGATTTGTACTGTGACCTAATAGAGTGTTTTTCTGAGATGGTTGAGGTAGCTCAGCCTGAAACATTTAAAGGAGAAGGGAGTGCCAGGGCAGGTGGATAGCTACAGGTTATGAGACACTAATGTCCTGGAGTCTGCCAAAATGAGCCCCATGCGGACGCACACTCACCTGGATATTTAATCAACTAAATGCTCTGCTTCTACTTCACCCTCACTCCTAAAAGCCCACGTTCACACATTCAGTGTACTAAAATATAGTAGTACTTGCTGAGTAGTTGCAATTAGCCTGTTCTCTAGGGCTGTGGCAGTTACTGTGTTCTACCCACGGACCTCAGCTACCAGTTTTCTTGGAAAGTGACATTTTTCATTCTTGTAAAAGTTAACTACTCCTAAATTTTAATGGAAATATGAGTAAATAATGCTTGTGCATACATTTTGCAAGTATCAGAAAATAATCTAATAATAATTTATTATAGATTTGTTATAACTGCACTTCTTTTACTTCACTGACAAAGCAGGCAGACCAATTGCTAAGAAAGCATATTTTCCCTCCCAGATATTTGATTTTATATATGTACATACCAACAGACATGTATCTTTATTTTAGCTTGCAAATATCAAGGCCGTCATTTTTCCTTATGGAAGTCTCAGTATGTTGTTAGAGCAATAGAGACCTTATTCAGAAGCTCTGTCCACGCAGTGTTCCTCTCAAACAATAGAGAGGCATAAAAAAGCAAGCTATATGCTTTTCTTTTTTATATTCCATTTCTTTATAAGATGGTTTGTCTTCTGTGCTAAGGCTATGCCTTAATGTCTTCTCCCTCCTTTGGCTGATCAAAACCTACCGTTGCAAATAAATTCAGTATTCACTTCCAATAGGACACACGAAAYGAAGTGAGGTAGTTCTTTTGCCCAAGATGGTACATTCACAGTAACTCTTCGTCGTGCCTCTTTGTGCAGCACTCTATGCAATAAAAGCTCGGCTGCCATCYGGGGGCTGTGATGGTGTCCATAAACACTTTTTGCTTTAGTAATTGTTCAATTTTTAGATTTATTTCACTTACTAGAGTTCATAGCTCAAAACTTAAGACATGGTCCTCATGCCTGAAACTTCCTGAGAAGTGAAAGGGGGATGTAAAGTTATTTCTTTCCTTGCATGTCACAATCTTCCAGAAAATTTAATTTTTCTCTGTTGAGACATTTCCAGTCTTTGATGATTCTCAGATGCGGCCATTTCTCAGCATTTTCCCTTGTTCAAATTATTATTTCTTGTATCCTTAATGTTGCAAAAATATTTTTTTCTCTCTATTTAGAGACCGATAGATTTATCCAACATTAAACTAAAGTGATACTGTCTGGAACAGTACCACAGGTAAATTTAAGAATGCAGCTGAAATAAAAGCTCAAAACCCCCTAATTAAACAAATTAGAACGATTTGTACAAGCAGGAAAAAGCAAGAGAGGGCTTGTGCAGTTTCTCATGAGTTATTCCTTGTATAAAACCAAACTGAAGAACAAAAAGTGCCCTTGGCTACAGGGAGGCATCATCAAAATGAAGAGCTGAGGATCAGGCCCTAATTTAAGTTACTTAAGATATGGTATCATCTTCTCATGAAGCAAGATAGCTGCCAACCAGCTTTACTGCAACATAAAGAAAGGTGGAGATGGTGGTAGGAATAGGAAGGCAGGAATAGGTAGGAAGTGACTCGAAGGTTGCTCACAAAAAAAAAGGGGGGGAAATGCTAAATTAACTGACATTAAGCTGCTAATTCCACTAAGACTGCAGTTTTTATTTACACTACACAGGAGTCAAGGGTGGAATAACCACTTTATTAACATGGATTTGCAGTCCTTTTGTCAGAGCCTTAATGCTAAGTAGACTGTAAAGTTCAGAGTGTTAATTAATTGTTCAGCAGAAGCAGAAACAAAACCTGATTCAGAATGAGGTGCAACACTGTTGTCAGTGGCCTTTCCTGGTTTAATTACAAGTTTAATGATCTTCTTTTATGCAGCACATACTATGCTTTAACAGCTAAAAAACTAAAAGACTATGAACAATATAAAATCAGTTATAATAAAAAGTTAAGTACAAATTAGGAATAATTTTGCTTGATAAGGCTGTGAACAATGATATGCACAGAATTCTAAGACATCCTCTGCAATATGAAGAATATACTTTAGAAATAAAAATATAATAATGATGCCTCAGGGAACAAAGATGTAGTGAAATGATACACTCATTAGCTTATTAGGTGATTCCCTTGCTGGAGATTTTAACAGGATTTGTACTCTCAAGAGGAATGGCAGAATTACAAAATTTGTATTAGAACCTCTGTGCATCAGAAATATGACCATTTTATAATAAAACAACAATAAGAATAAATATGATCAAAGAACATTTTTGGTTTAACTAATCTCTAGATTTTAAAACAAAGTGCTAACATAATTATCTTGCCTGATTCACCATTATAGACAAGCATTCAAGTGTTTCTTGGCCTAAGTGAAATAAAAGAACCCTTACATTTACTGAAGCACACCATAAAACACACTAAACTGAAAGAATACTTACTCTGAAACACACTAGAAAATTTCATCTAAATTTCTGTGCTTTATAAAAGAAAATTTAATACATATAGTCCAAATATTACAACAGTGTGCTATCAGGAAATGAACGAACTGAAATTAGTTTGATGAAGGATCCCCAATATGCAAAGAAAATTTGCTTTGTAAAATTTGTCCTCCCTTGTTTCATAAAAGATTTTTACTTTATCGAGTGAAAAACATTAGCATTTTTATGCTAATGCATAGTAGCATTTTTTATGCAATGGGAGGAGTTAAGAATCTAAATGGTAAATACCATAATAAGCCTCACTAAATGTATATTATTGCAGTTATTTAAATATATTCACGAAATTAGCTGAGATTATGCACTACGGAATGAGATTTTGATTTATAAGAATACTATATAGGGCTAGATGTTGAAAATGGGTTGATACACAGACCCCTGCAGAACGTTTGGAGCTTTACAGTAAATGTTTGCCAAAAGAAGCCCTTGGATAATATAATATATCAATTTTAATGTCTTTTCTCTTCGTAATAAACTGACTGTGAAACTACTGTACAGTAGCCATTGGCTAAGAGTACAGCTGAGAATCTGTGATCAACATTTATTTTATAATCAAGACTAAGTATAAGAACAAATCACAAAAATAACACCTAGATTTAAAGCCAGGAGTCCTACTTAAACAGTTCTTAGTATTACTGCAGGTCTGCAAATTTGAAGAAGATTATATAAATGATATACTGATGGAAACATGAAAAATATTATTTATTTGTGTTTGATATTAAGTATAAAATTGTTTCCTAAAGTCCTCAGGTTGAATATTCATTAGAATGATACATCTCATTGCTCAGCCAAATTATGAAACCAAATGAAGCTATTTTTCTCTTTAAAGTAAAATGTTAGTACAAGTTAAAAATTGTACTATTTCCTCAAAAGCTTGAAGTAAGTAAACACTCCTTTGCCCATCTTTGGCATTCTGTCATTATTGTGGTACCTTCTCCGATGGTATTTGAAGATCCTCCTTCAGTAGATGGAAATACATGTGTTCTTTTCCAATTCTGTAATTATTTTGCAGCCAGTGGAAGCGCCTGACTTTTCAACAGCCACTCAGTAATTACCAGTAGGTTTGCTGTTAGCTCCTATGCCAAGGAAACCGTGGGAGATGCAACACCACCTGCAGCACCTCACTACCATCACCTCACTAGACAAAAGCCTGATGAGATGGATGCAAGCCAGACTTGGTCCAATTTGAATGCAGCGAACTGGCAGCAGGAAGGCATCCTCAGACGCCTCAGATTTATGAAATAGGATAATCCTCATCATAAGCAACAGCAATTATTTATTGGCTTGTGCAGTTTTACATGTAATCTTGCAGCACTAAAGTAATCATTACAACTAGGCACTTATGGAGCACTTTGGTAAAGCCTCCAGTGTGGGAATGCTGCCTACTATGTGGCATATGTTACACCAGTTATTGGCCTCACATCACTTGACAAGTCAACGTGGAGGGAAAACTAATTGCAATCAGCGTTTGATTATATTCTTGAGCTCTTAATGTTCTCCATTTAGACGGGGGAAAGAGAAGAAAAACAGTTRGCTGCAATGGAAGAGTCAGCTATGACTTTCCCATATTTTATTAGGATAAGGATTAGGACTACAGCACTGCACAGGACATAAAAGCTGCGGCACAACCAGCAGGCAGAGGGAACCAGCATTCAGCACCTTGCAAAAGCAGCTTTCTCCTAGCTTGATCCTGCATTAATACACACTGATGCTGACGAAGCTGCAGAGTATGCGACAGAGAAATCAGAGCTGTAGGAGCTATTGTAAAGGTATAAATGTTTACAGCCAACTTTGGAATAATACTCTGAACACCCACCCGTGCTTACTCATGCARCAAACATATGTGCTAAGCATCAGTTTCAGAAAGATCGAATCCTACATCCGTCATGTTAAGTAATCTGCTTCAGGTGGCATGCACTCCTCCTGCACTTGTGGTGGACGAGGAACCATGAAAAGGGAACGCTCTTCTAACCTTGCCCACATATTTACTGYGTGCAAAACCAAAACAGCTACTAARATAATAGACTTCAAAACTAGAAGGATAGTATAAATGCCTGGAGGTGTGAGGAAGGAAAAAAMCCCCAAATCTCACAAATGTTTGTTAATAATGCCTATAACTGCTTTGTRCTCCCCCGGTGATCTTATAAAACACAGAAAGTCATCAGACCAATCTAGTCTAAATTAATACTGGCGTATATTCTCAGAAGGTTATTTTCACATTTCTGCTGCTGGAAAGAAAAACRCACTTTCAACCAAAAAGGCAACAAACATCAGACTAAATGGCAGTTTTATCCAGCTAAGACCCTGAGGATGAAATGCTTAGTATTTCAGATACAAGAGTTGAAAGAAAAACTTTGCATTCAGTAGGAAAAACRGGCAGCCGGGTTTGTCCAGTCCCTSGYGATCTGAARCATTTCTTTTGTCTCTTCCATYRCATTTCCTCACCAYACCTCAAAACTCCTCCTCATCCTCACTGCATGGAGGTTCCTGCTCTGCTCCTCATCTGGAGCAAGCAGAAACCCCACCACGAGGTGGAGGAACAAACTGACTTTCTAGCTCCAGTCTGCATGGACTCAAGTGGCTGAACGCATCCACCTCCAAAAAGTGGCATTTGTTCTTCCATGCCTGTGAAGAGGGCAACGGACAAAAACAGCTGCTTTCAGGTGAATTTGCGTGGCAGTTGCCTGGCAACTCACAGCAGGAAAGAATTTAAATCCAGCATTAACAGAGAATTTTAGAAGAGATGAAACTATGCCAGGAGTTTTTATCTGTGAGAAAAAACGGAAAATAGTTTCTTTATAAAAGCGGAATGTGGCGAATATAACTAAAGCACACCCCCGTCCATAGGGAGCCATAATGGCACTTAGCATAGGCAACAGAATATGAAACTCAAACACTGGTATCAACTCCATGACATTTGAGTGCAGGTCCAGAATTCCCCAAGTCAAGCAAACAAGGTACTGTTCAAATGCCACATCAATTTTTTAATTAAAAAGACCAGTGTAACCAAGGGAGGGAAAAGGCTGTTGATAAGACAAGGATTCGATGTGGCAGGTACAGCCCTTCCAAGTTGATAGTCTTCCACGTTGAGGTCGCCAGGCAGCACATGACTGTGAAACAGTCTTCTTTACRGCCAAAGAGGCTACACAAATTCATTAACCAAAGATGGACTCATTTAGAGATGGTAAACATTTTCAGAGATTATATTTTTACAAAGAATTCAACTTCTGCAAAAAGTATTAAATATTAAAACATTGAAATTTTTTGCCTCATTTGTATTTTCTACTGAAAAAGCAAAATAGTACCAATGGCACGCACAAAAGAATATAACAAAAGGTAAGTTTCATTTTAGGGCTATTTGAATTCAGGAATAATTTTTCATTCCATCAATTCAGGCAGCTTTCCTTTAAATCTATTTTAATTGAAAATATAAAAATGAAATATTACATGTTTTGTCATAAATAATTCCAAATTCTTGGTCCAAAAAAGACTGAAAGGTTTCAACTTTTCTTGTTCTGACTGTATATAAAAAATAATGTATTTCTACAATGTACATGGCAGTTTCATTTAAATCAAAATATATCCCGTACAGATGCAAAGCCATTATGAAGAATTTCAGATTAGCAGACTCAGGATTTTAGCTTTTTCCTAATTCACCACTGATTTTCTGTATGGTTTTTGGCATACTAATGGTCTGAATTTTAAAATGCAATTTTTAAAAGAACATCCTTAGGCATGTAAGATATTAATTTTAACCAGAGCACCTGGATGTCACTAGCTCTGAAAAACGGATTATATTGAAATCTTTGTTTAGCATCAAAAGTTGCAGAGATGCCATATGTCACTGAAAAGTGACATACTCCAACGTCCTTCAGTCAGAGGCTGCTTTCGCCGCTGTTCTCACTGAATACTGTGCTTCTGTTYACCCATTGGGATTCTCAGGAATAGCTAATTCTAAAATATCACTGGATAAAAGATGCTGTATAAATTTAAAAGAATTTATATAAATAACTCCCACTGACATAAACAAATGTCCCTCCTTGAACTAAGACATGTCCTGCATGAAGAGTACTTTTCAGAAATATGTGGTTGTGGGAAGCCTTATGCTCCAATGATATGACATTYGACATCCATTTGTCCAGCACTGAGATGAAACACCATGTCACCGACCACATTCAAATGAGAATTAAAAAAAAAGCTTTTAGAACAATAATATTCAGTATCTTTCTGAAGGAGGGAGGCAATTTAATGTCTCTCTTGAATAAATTGTAAATGACACATCTGTTTCTGCTTCTGCACGAGTCAGGCTGAAAGCACCAGTAGGAACAACAGTCACCAACATTGCAGAACTCTAGGAAAAAAAAAATCAAGAACTTAAGGAGATCATGATAACATGCATTTATTTTCCAAACTAAAGTTGAAAGACAATACACAAGCAAAGAGAAAAGTGAATGAGTAGATGTACTTTTAAATCAAACTTTTGTAGATTTTTTTTTAAAATGTGGCAGAGAGGATGGCCTTCTTCYGAACTCTATGCAAAACTGTGTGGTTATAAATACAACACTATTATAAGACTTTACCAAAGTAACTGATTCACATATGCTTTTAGTACACTTCTGTGCTACAGTCTCCAAAACAAGCAGGGTTCCCCCTGAGATTGGTAGTTCAAGTTAGGTAAGATTGCACAAAGGTGGACAAAAAAAGAAAAGACAGACAGAAATAGCCAAAAATGCTTTGTTTATGACACTGATAGACACTCCTATAATCATAAATTAGATTATCAAACTCAAATAGGAGTCTACATATAAACAAATTGTAYCAAAAAATTCCATGCTGAGCAAATGAATACTACCAGACAAGGCAAAAGACAAATGCATGCACTGAGATTTTAGATAAAGGGTAGATGAAGTGTCACAACAATGCATATTTCTGGTTAATGGTGTGACAAGACTGGTGTTCCAAGGCAAACCCAGGGAGAAGACACCTGTCTTTTCCCTCCTGAGAACATGATCATCCATTYCAAGGACAAAACAAGAGTCTTCATAGTATCAAAATGAAAAACAAGACTATCCCAGGGTTCATTGCAAAGGGATGTGGAGTGTTGTGCGCGTAACTGAAGTGAAAAAGAATAGTGCCGATCAAAGCAGGAGTTTGAGAGATTTGAGCTGTGYGCTGCAAGCAGCACTAGCACGGGGCTGCAGCGAGTCTTGGTGAGAACAACAGCCGCAGGACGGGGAATAGCCCCGGCCCCTCGCCCAGGCAGGGAGGAGGCTCTGCGCCTTGCGCGGCATGGGTGGTTAGCCTCTTCTCAGTGCTTGAGCATTCAGGAAGGAAGTTTGACATGTACTACATGAAGGATTACACTACTAGAAGTGTGTTTCTTACACAAGACAGTGACCACAACAGTGGCCAGGAGGCCTTCCTACCACATTCCCAACAAAACACCACTGCTCAGTCAGACTTATCAGGCTTTCGTTCCCCAGGAGAAGTGCAAGCATAAATAGTGCTCTGTTAGGAAATCCCTAAACCTCACCGATTTTCTCTTAGCGCAAGAAATGCTGGACCACTGTTGCTGGAGTGGAATTGTGATGAGAAACCTTTAACTTCTGCCTCTGGCCATATTTTAAATCATTCCTTCACAAATACAAATGTCAACGTTATTTCAGCCCCAGCACAGCCTCGATTCCCATTTCCGTTCAAAAGGGAAGAAGATTCAGAAGAACTGAAGCACAGATACCTGTAAGCAAAGAAAAGGAGTGTCTCCCTGATATTTCTCAAACTACTAATAAACCAGTTGCTGTATATATTTAAATCCTAATGTGTCCCAGTATGCACACTCATGCATGTTCTTCAGCTCAGTTCTCCCCTGCTTTGTTTCTGAGATTCTCACTTAAAAAATAACCATGAACTATCAGTCTTTAAAATGTCTATGTTTCTTTACATTCATCCAAATAACACCAGCACCAGTGCAGAGCTCAGGATGCATCAGCTAYGTGCAAGCAGAGCAGGATGGACCTTCTGCTCCTGTGAAGCTGGGGCAAAGGAGCCATCCTGCAGCAAAGACAGCACAACTGCATGGAAAATGGCCTTTCCCTGCTCTCCCCCCAAGCTGTCTTTGACATCTTTGTTAAAATATGGAAATCTGGGGATATTCCAGGCAAAAGTGTAGCCCACAGGYAGCCTCCAGGAAGCCACTGTAAATCAGAACACTGCTTTAAATCAAGGCGCTGCTGYGGGTGCTCTTATCTGCAGCAAAAGCTGTTTCAACCTCAGGAGCATCACAGAATCTCCTCCAGAACCACTTTTAAGTACGTCTTCGGAACAGCCTCATTGCACAACCACAGCTAATCACATTTACACGCAAATATAAAGCTAAAATTACAAAATAAACCTGCATAAAAAGTGATGTCAGCARATCAGAATTACCAGGAACAAGATTCCAGCAATAACTTCTCTGGCAAAGAMGACATTTTTGTTTTCCCTGTCCAAAAGCATTTCAGTTGTCTCCAYGTCCATGAAGCTGGATAGAGGGAAAATTTCCAAATCTTTTATAYCACTGCATTTGAAGACATTTTGGATTTTTAATACATGAGCACTAGCATCCAAAGTGTTAACTCATCTTGATGGCAACACTTAGGAAGTAATTGTTTACAACAGAGCAAGAGAATAACAACAGCTTACAACTTCCTATTTCAAAATCATTTTGCAAAAGRCTTGTGAAATATAGCTATCACTGTGCTTGCTGAAAATACACTAATAATCACTATTGAACAAAATCCTAGATTAATGCAGATGGAAGGATGTACAGACAGACAGACAGAGCATTTGAGGGACTCAGTCTGTTCTCAAAGGGACACTGAGCATCCCAAAGAAAATGAAGAATTAAACTATCAAAGTTCTTACAAATTTGTTAGCATACCCATAGCTCAGGAAATTAAACTACTGATAAGTAATAGATTGATTCCTTGGAAGATAATTAAGACAACTGGCCACCTTAATCTTGTGCAATTGCTGCTGATTACCAAAATATTTGTTTGTAAATAGAAGCYTTGCTTTCTAATTAATTTGGCTGTTCAAGCATGGTGCATAATTTTATTAGAGGAGCCCAATGGCATTTGTTCAGAAAATCCCCAAACCGCCACATCTAAATATCTACCCTGGCTAAAACTTTTGGCCAGAGAACAACTTATTGAAGAGAAATATTTTTAAAAATGCAAAAATGAATGAATTTTTTTGCTTCATGGCTGCACCTTGATAATATACAAAAAGCCACGTATTTCCATGATTGCCATTATTTGTAATTCTAGACAGATTTCTGCACAAAGGAAACACGTGAAAATGCAGGTGAAGAACTKGCTCAAAATGAATCCCGTTTTTTGGCAGGTGTGTATCAGCTTTTCTGTTAGTTCTAAGCTGCTCATCTCCAGTTTAGAACCATTACTCATACTGGCATGTAAMAAAAATCTCTTTGGCTTTTTATTTAAAACATATCTCTATTCAAATATGAAATTCAAGATCTCCTGTCACTTTTTATAGGTCATTAATGTCAGCCTTATGAGGACTCCAGAGAAAATTTGCTACAGCGACATAGATACGAGGGGAAAAAAGAAAAAGACAGCTATTTATTAGATTGAGAAATCTAATTTTTAAAGAAGTTCTYACTAAACAAAAATCTCAATAAAATCTAGTTCTATCCTAAAGTATAATCCATAAGGTCARTAGCACAGTCTACCTTGAAATGTTTTTACATTTTTTTTGCATAGGAAAGTAGCTACACAATGGTGAGATTTGATGCATACATAAAGATTCAAGTATATATTTATGTATCCTCATGTCTTACTACAGAYGTACTGCCATCATCTATTGTCTTACTACAGAATTTACATGAGGGTTTGGCTTTTATTTTTTCACTCATTTCTCCACTGAGGGTATGACAAAAGTGGCACGGAGCTAAGGAGTTGTTGTATTCTTAGCTGTATAAATTTACGTTTGCCGTACTTTGYTTTTAATATTTGTTAAGCACCTATGTGACCACGGAGCGAGTAAGGATAACCCTTGGCCCAAACAAACTAGTAGGGAGAGCTAATGAGGACCAGAAATAGGATTTTACTCTCTGTGCTCTGGAAAAAGTAGTGGTTATTCCTGTGTCACTGAAAGAATAGGACACCTCCAAGGAAAGGGTGGAACGAGGGCTGGTGATCAGAGACTCCGTAGTGACGACACTGCCAGGAGACCTCTCTCCCTTCCCAGGGCTAAATCTCAAAGCACATTTCCTCCTGGGCACCAGCTGCTGTTGGAGCACTTGTTGTTGGATGTAGCTCATTTTCAAACTACAGGGCTAAACTTAATTAAGAAGAYAAGGACTCCAGCCTAGAAATGCTGTTGCAGCAAAGCTGTCGGTACTAAAATAGGCATCAGCAGCTGCATTGCTGGTATTCCTATTACTCATAACGACATTTAAAGCTTCCTGGTACTGTAGCCTTATGGCCCAACGTTATTGGTCAGAAATGCTGCTAGGCTATACATGAACCAGCCACGGAGAGCGATGACAGAGAAACTACCGCCTCACTTGAACACTGGCAATTCAGATGTCACAGGAATACTAAAGTCCACAGACTAAGGACCAGTCACTGCATAAGCAGACAGCTTATAGAATTGCCTAAATACCATTTTCATTTTTGCAGTAAGCAAAAGAACACACAAAAGAACAGAAGCAGTTTCCTTTCCCTGAATTTTCAAGTGAAGAAGACACACACAGAGGCAGGTGTTCACTCCACAGACATTGCAAACTGAAATTCCCAGGTCTGTTCTCGTGACATAGTAACCATCATGTTCTTCYAAAGCATTCCACATGCTTTAATAAACGAATAGCATAGATTAGGCACGCAGATTTGCTTCATGACAAAAAAGGAGTTTTGAGACAGTGTATTCATCACACAGTGCAGTTTTTAGTGTGCAAAAAGGTGTATTTGCAGATTAATAACCTGTAGCTCTTTCAGCCAACATACCCTGTAGGCCACAATTTAGCTAGGCCTTCTAATTAGAAGACATACAATACAGCCCCTCCAACAGCTGCTTATTGCATACTAGCTGTAATTCATTTTTCTTTAGGACAAACAGGAATGTATCAGTTTTGAGTAGTAAATGGTAGGAAGTCAATGAAATAAAAGCCTTACAAACTGAAGACTTTACCACAGARAAACACAGAACAGGTCAAGACATCTGAATTAAGTAAACTGCAGTGACAGCTAAGATGAGCTAGAGAAGTAATCTTTGAAATTATATTATGGGAGAATATAATAAAATTGACATTCTCAACTAAATCTAAAATAATGGAAGAGAAGAGATACAAAAAGAGTGAATATGGGTGGGAGGAAAGACATTTATAGTTAATCTTTCTTTTCTGTCTAAATATCATCAGTTTTATTATAAATTTTGTAGCATGGATGTTCAGAACAGAATCTGACTGCAAACAGATACCACTCATAGTATCATTTAGGATGACTATAGTAACAGTACAAAATTATGATGCATTGCTATGGATATAGATAATTTCATCGAAATAAATGGCTTATATTAAATGAGAAACKGATATAGTTTCTGAAATGAGGGACACATGCTGAGTTTGAGGCTACTCTTAAGTACAAGAAGTTTCAACTGAGCTATCGGTAGGACAAACATTTCCASGATACCCTGGATACTTTCTCTCTTTCTACCCATGTAGGTAGAAAGTATGGTCTGGAAAGAAYACTAGTCTTGTGCGTTCATCCAAGGTACGAATCCTGCAGAAATCCCCACTGGGTTTTCCGCCGACTTATTGCAAGTCCAGCCCTTCTGGAGAAGCTGAGCCTTCTGTGAACACAATGTAGACACTCTGTATACACGTAATTAACCAACAGATTTGATCTACCTGCCCAAAAGCAAAACAGATTGCCTAATGAAGAAGGAGAAGCACCAGATTTACCAGATAGGCACAGAGCCTATAAATAGGTAAGTTCTGAAGGCAGCAGATCTACTGGATGGGCCAGATTACCTGCAACTTTGGTAAACAGGGAGTATCAGCCAGTAATATGACATTCCGGTCAGAGTGGATGGGAGTGCAGGACCACAACCTGAGAACTGTATCTACATCACAACTACAGAAAATGCTGTAGCAGCACATACACTCCAAAATAGCAAAGTCTTGTGTAATCAGTATTTTATAGACACCCTGTGTATTAAAAAAGAAAGACCATCAGGCAAGGTAAAGGTCTCATCTCTTCCTTCCCACCGGTTTCGTCCCAGGCGCAGACAGGTGTGTTTGGAATCGAGATGCGGCTGGTTCTGCTGGGGCAAGGGTGGTTCACCACTTATCATTGCTTGCAAGACAGGGTGATGTTTTTGTGGTCCTGACTTATACAAAACATAAGGAAAATAATCTTTTAACTTAATGAAGTAAATACAATTAAATAAACAGGCTTATTTCCCACTATTTGACTATACTTTCAAATACAATTTGCGGTCAGACTGTCGCACGTTTAGTCTGTAGGAAGCTGCCCAAAAGCGACCTTACATTTTTTTTTCCTCAGCAACAACAACAAAATTAGCAATCTAACCTGCAATCATTAAAAATCTCAGTTTACTAAAATATTTTTTACATATGTATAACTCTTAAAAAATGATGTCTGTGGGTTACGTTTTCTTGTTTTGCTCATAGCAGACAACAAAATGATTTTTAGCCTATTTCTGCAGCTTTGGCAAATCAGTGGCTGTTACAGGGTATTTAAGTTCAATAAGAAAAAAAAAGTATTTATTTACATATATCTCATCTTATTTTAGATAAGGTTAATAAATTAGATAACTTGCAGAAGTTTTTACTTTACTAAAAGGAAGCTAAAAAAGAGTTATTAAGAGTTTTTATTATAAAACTGAGAGCCCAATAAGTTACAGCGGGGACAAATTTTTGAGCAAATGCACTGGAGATATGCATTCAGTGCTGAACTCTATGACACACTAATCACTCTGCCTTACCCACCTCTTGGCATCAGGCAATATTAGATTTTTCTAAAACTCACCTATCATATTTTAAGAATTCAAATTCCTGAGAAATTTATCAATATGTATACAAATATATACTTAACACACTACTATACAAAGTAATGATTTGCTTGGTGAAGTTTTGGCCTAGGCTAACTTACATGATTGATGTRTTTTGTATGAGTAGTTTTGATGTTTGATGTGGTATAATTGTTCAAAGAATTTTAATCATAAATAAAGTTCTAATAGTTTGAATAATATTCGTATTAGGAGAAACTACCCTTCTATCAATTAGTGTAAAAGACACCAGATYGTGTTGTTGCCAAAGCCTAAAAAGTGGGTATGAAATTTTTTGAAAGCTTTGTGGACATAACAGTTGCACACTGTTAATGACTAACTTTTATCTTTATTCATCTAGGTATGTACACAAATGATCACCGAAAGTGCCATTGGCTCTCGTGCGCTAGAATTAACAGCAGCAGACCACTKCCCTTATAGGGTTAGTAATTCAGGCTCCCTTTAGATATTCTCACRTGCATACTGATTCACTGACTGACAAAGAATGAATCGCTTTTCATCTATGTTCTGGTTTCTTTTGTCACAAAGTAATTCCAAATAACAGAGGGAGAAATTCTACAAAGATTAGGTCGTTCATTTACCCCAACCTGGTACCTAATGAATACATTTTTTGTGGACAAGGCTCATACCTGACTGGAATATATATGGCCTCTATATGCAAGCAATTTTGTATAGAATTGGACGGACAGGAGGGAGTCTAGGATTGGATTTTATATTGCTTCAAGTGCCTCATGTAATCATTGCTGCACTTGTGGTGGTGGTTGCTCAGGGGAGGATTTTGTCTTATTCATAGAGTTAAAAAGGACTCATTTTTTCATTGGCTTTCTGCACTAATTTAGTTTGGACTTCTTCCTAGGGAATCTCAATTGTGTTTGAAAGTAATACCAAAATGCATACTTTCTTTTCCTTCTCCATTAAAAAACCTCCTTACTATCTAGACTCCCAGAAGAAGTACCAAAGTAGCTCTGACATTACCTCATCCCAAACGATTTGCATACATCAGGCTATCCCTTTCACTAACAGCGAAAACTAAAYCTCTGAAACAAGAGTCCAGCCTCTGTTTATAAACCAGTAATATAAACCAGAATAGTTAAAGCTAGTTTCTCAAATTATGCTTCTTTGAATCCCGCAGTATAATCCCACCATGCTTTCCAACTTTGTTGAGATAGTGCATGGTGAACTATCTTTTTTTTTTCCCCCCTTCCCCTCCCCCTTTGGTAGATAAACATTGCACCAAACACCTCCTCGATATCTCCCACTTTCCTCTTTACATTGCTAGAACGCATTTCTGCCATTACCTTTTTTTACTTTTATGTGGCACTATTATTTCCTTTAAATGTTCCAGGATGCATACATTTGCACATCACTTTAGAACTATGAAATAAAACACATTTACTTCCACTACAACTGAATTAAAAAAAAAAAAAAAGTCAAAAAAATCATCTTATTTGTCTCCTAGGAAACACAACAAATGACCAACAGTTTCTGGAGCAAGTGCCAAAATATATCCCGATCCACCTCAGTTTGCCAGAATAACTTTGCTCTGTAACTGCTCTGTGCAATTAGCCTTAGAGGAGGCAAGCAATGAAAGTCATGAGAAATGTATAAGGCTGATCCTGAATAACTTGATTCACGTTTATTTCTTCTTCAACCAGACAACCTATCCAGACTTAATTTTAACATCACATTCTCTATATACTCAATGTAYGAAGTGACGAACTCTTGCTTCCCTGACCAGTAGTAAGAATTCATAAAGGTCAGAGAAAATTCCAGATGAACTGTAACTTGATTTTCTTCCATAACAGGCAAATCAAAAATGTTAGTAAAATATTGGCATTTATTCCTTCTAATAATTATTTGCATAGTTATTTCAATCTATAAACCATTTTTCTTTTCCCAGTGTTTGCTATTATCTGCCTTGAAATGTGAGGACTATAYCTACGTTTTTCATACCTTAACCTTTCCTACTCAAGATATTAAAATGACATCATTGCATTTCTGCTCCAGATTAGATTTACAAATTTGGTATCAATGATAATTCAGTTATATTCTACCTGCYGATCATGAATCTGCAATAGCTACACAACATTACTAGTTAAACATACTTCTTTTTGTATACAAAGATATCATCCCTCTTGTAAAATCAGTCTTGTTATATTAAAGAGCRAGTACAGAAACAGAAGCAAAAATTTCAAACTAATCAGCATGGAAAGAGYACCCCAGATCGTACGGCTGAATGACCAATGTGTTATGCTCCTCGTGCACTGCAAAGGCTCTTACTAATGTCAAAATCTGGAAAGATTTGGGAATGTGTCCATCAGTCTGACTGTCGTACAGGAAATCCACCCCGTTCCGTTGTCTCTGCTCTGAACTAATACGGGCACTGCACACAGGAAAGAGGGTTTAGTACTGTCAATGCCTATGACTTTCCTGAGTAGAGCTCCTCTATCCAGCCTTGAGACGGTGACAGGAAAAATCTCTGGCCATGTCAATTAAGCCTCCAAAGGCTAGGTATACATTTTGTTAGCCTCTGAGGTTTGCTTCCCTTGGTTTGGTGATGGAGGTTGATGCAGGATTCTGTTACACCTGCAAAGAGGATCCCACCCTTCTTAATTCGTGCCCCTTTTGCCATCTATATAAACAAGCCCCCTTTGTTTCACGTAGTGTAAAGCACGTAGCGAGAAAGCACAAGTGCAGCCTCTCGCCTGCATGAAAACCAGGAGAAGGCAGGAAAGAGGCAAGGGAGTGGGAGAAGAAAGRATGGCTTTCAGACCCCTAGAGCCCTATCTGATTTTATTACTAACATTGTGTATAGTTTTTTGAGCTTTATTTTCTGAGCTATTTTTAGAACAGTGAGATGGAAGACTGCTGCGCTGTCTCCTCCAACTACATAAAGGTAGCTTTCATTAGAGCTAATATCACAAAAGTGATTATGATCATGATATATACAGACTTGTACAGTTAAATTAGGGCTTATGTTATAGATTAGGGTTATATTATATATTCTTTTCACTTAAACTGCAACTAGAGGAGAATGAGCAATGTTTGAATAAGTCTCACGCTCCATCTGGTAGGATTCAGGGGTGCCCAAACATGTTTTACATGAGGCAATTCAGACCCAGAAAGAAAACAAATTATTGCACAGATATTCACAGCTTGAAAGTCTGGGGTTCCAATTCTGCTACACTTTGAGCATCCTGGCATATTGAACATAGAGAATAAACAACTAAGCTCTTACAACTTAAGTTTAAAGATAAATAAATAAATATATAATTTTCTTTTCCATGACTGGGATCTCTTAAATGTATAGGGCACAGAAATAAAATTTAGAAATAGAAAATCATGGGTTGCTCAGCTGGGCTCTACCTGTTACCACTGTCAGCAATACATTATGCAGYTGTCTCTATGACCGATCTTTTGTCTCCATTATTGATTTACTAGATTAGCTCTTGATCCTGTTATAGTMTAGCTTTCAAAGTACAGTAGCTTAAACTGGCACAGATTCAAATAAATGCTTTTAGAAAATGAATAGGTACCAGAGATRATAAAATTAGGTATCAGTACATTAAGCTTTTTTTTTTCCTCATGACTGGTCATCACAAAATATCATAAAATCTGTCATAATAAAGGGCAAACTGTTACAAATAGGCTGATGAGGTGTGAAAGATCATATATGACTTATTTTACTGTTATTAAGCTAAGTGGATGACTAGTTCATTTGAAGACGCAAAACTTTGTTCTTATGGACCTCTAGTTTCTTCATTCCCCTTCAGCCCTCAGGGCAGTGTGACCACGCCATGGGAAAAAGTTCAGCAGTTGAACAAAGTCCAGATGAAGTTTTCATATACAGAACTTAAGCATTTTAACCAGTCCCGGTTAGCTAGAAATTTACACTTTTTTGCTTTTGGAAATTTAAAGGATCACCTAATAATTTCACAACCTAACAAAACTTTTCACTATCTAACGAAGGGAGCTAGAAAGAGGCTTTGGTGTTAGCTGCAACTTCCCCTGGTCTCTGGGCATGTGGGAGAGAGAAGGGATGAGAAACAAGGGATGAGAATATGAGGGTGCGCACCGGGAAGGAGCGAGAGCGAGAAAAAGCAAAACAAACCAACCAATCTATCAGCTGTCCTTTAATAGCTGGTGAAGGATCTCTCTCTCTTGTTTCTGGCAATAATCAGTTTAAGGGTTATCCTAGCTGGCATTTGCATCTAGACCTTTGTATTCCATTGCTACCAATGAACAATTTACCGTGAATCCACATGACTCGTTTTTGAATGTAGTAGTACTCTTCAACCCATTGCTCACTGTGGCAATGAGCACCACAGACATAATTATTGTGTTTGAAAGAAAGAGAAGAAAACGAGAAAAAACAAAGATACCAAAATTCCTATTAATTTTAAATTTTCTACTTACTAGTACATAGGGAAAATGTGGAAAAAACTCACTGATTTATGTGATTCACCTATTTAAGGATTTAAGGTTTATCTGGTCTCTCTTTCTTCCCTTAGAAAGAGCAGCTGACAAAATTCTTGTTCATCGTCCTGAAGCACATAACTTAAAAAAAAAAAAAAAAAAAAAAAGAAACAGGTGAGTTGTAACCCTTGGAAAGCTACACATTGCCTAACAGAGGCATTAATTGCTCCTGGCTGCCGTGCAATGCCATCTTCTCCATCTGTCAACAACACGGTATTGATAGCACAAATACTTTTTTCTCTGTGTGGGGGATACAGGAAAATTTGTGCTCAAGCCTTAGACATTTTGAGAAAGAAATAAACTAGTCATATGCTTAAAATAAAGTGAATTTGTTTTCTACTACAATGATTTAGGATGCAGTTCAATGCTAGCAACAAATAACTAGCTGCAGCTGTTGGATCACTGTTGAGGGCATTTGGACAGTTTAAAGATGCATTAAATCTTCTAAACACCTGTAACCAAACAAGTGATGTAAATTAGACACAATTTCATTTGCTTATACAGTGAAGTTAGGGATATTTCAGTATTTTTTTTAATTAAGATACTAAACAGATTGTCAAAGATTTACTTATTGATGCACTGTTTTATGTTAAATTAATTCACCACCTGTTTCGTGGTTTTGCTACCCGTATGCCACAGTGTCTGAATGATCCTTCGTTTTAAGACAGGTCTGCACATAAATAACATGCAAAGTTTAACAAATAGTCGGAATCACAAAATACTTTTTTTTAAAAAAAAAAAAATCAGCTTTTCACCTCAGGAATGTTAAATGCTATATTCAAAAGGGAAGTGAAGAATGCAGCTGTATAAACATTGAATGTCAACCCAAAAACCATCTCTAATAAAAAGGTAATCCTGGTGTCACTAGTAGCAACCGAAACCAAGGTAGAGCGTGCAGATTGGTCCTGCTTCCCAGTTAATACAGGGTTATGGTCTGTGGGGAGGAAGAGGACAGGGGCTACACTTCAGGATCGTCATTCATTAAAACAAGTTACAAAATGTTAATAAGCTACTTTCATGCTTTCCACAACTGGAAAAGCAGAGAGGGGAAAAAATCGCCAGYGTCCCTCACCTTCCTGGGCGCCTGGAGCACAGTTTTAGTGTGCACGCGGCTGCAGAAAGCACATTCATAGCTAGCTCAGGTCAGCATTTCATGGTTATCAGTTTTTAATCAAATGATTAATGAATCTATGAAATTCTTGAATATCATTTAGCTGACTTGAGCACCACAAGTGATCACTGAGCAGCGTGTCACAGAGAGGCAGAACATGCCGCAGAATGACATTTTGAAAGAGCTGATGAGTGATTTCCTTTGGTGGAGTTTCATTGACAATAAAATGAAGAATAGCTAGGAAAAACAAAGTGACAGAGTCTCACTCCTGATCTGCTACATATTACATTCAGTTGCTCTAAATATTCTCCATAATCCTACACGCAGCCTACTTGCCAGATGGACAGCTGCTATTTGAGAAGTTGCATTCCACTGCATTAAACTGTAATAACATATTTCAGAAGAATAGAGCAGAAGCTTGAACTCATCACAGTAGTTTGCAGACAGCTGTAGCTACTACCAATACTACCAGCATTTCAAGGTGCAGTGATGAACGTTAGCAGAAACACTTTATCAGCAGGACTCAAGAGAGAAAACATGGACATTGTGAGCTTTTAATCCAAGATGATATTCTTTTATTCTACATATTTAATTCATAATGGCACTTTACTCCTGGCTGTGTGTGTGCGTGTGCGAGAGTGAGAGAGAGAGAGAGAGAGAGAGAGAGAGAGAGTGAGAGAGAGAGAAATGAGGAGTTGCAAATCTATCTTAAAAGTCAGGCCTATGATAATAATAAAGATTACAGTATGTGATAACAATAAAATTACAATAAGTATTACAACATTTTAATGAAATATCAAAGGCAGTAGCTGCACGATCAAAAAATATTGGTAAGCCTGGCACAGTTTTTGATATAGTCTAGTATATGCAATTCCCACACGAGGTGAAGGAACACACTGCTTTAGGCTTTTACGTAGATTTTGTTATAAAAGTGGCTACAACAAAGTGTCAATTCATCCAAGTAGATTTTTCACATTAATCTCCGCCTGCCTACTCCCCAAATATTCACCATACACTTGAGTAACTCTGCTTATTTCCTTGAGTTTGGCATATCACAGTTTATGTGCTTTCCCATGAACTATACCTTAGTGGTAGATAATTTGCCAAGTGTGATAGGATGTCTCCATGTCTGTATCCCACTGAGTTTAGATTGGATTTGAATCAACTGAAAATATTTTTCATGGAAAAATTAAAATGGTCMCTTTAGCCAGACGAAAACATGTTGAGGGTTTTCAACATGTTCTATGCCCCTTTAAACACTTCTTGTACATTGAAATATTCCAGTAAAGGCTTGACATCAAAGTAATAGGGGCATCGTCTTCAGACAGGAGCAAGAAGAAACTGCTTCTACTCTCCTACACAAAATGCCTCTCCCAGCAATGATCCTCAGAGCAGAGCTCGAGTGAAAGGATTTGTAAAACACCAAYTGTTTTGACAGTGTACAGAAATCTGTGAAAAATGATGTACTGATAAAAAGCAGATTTATCTGGTAACCTCTGCAACTATATTTTGCTAAAAGAAGGCAACAGATACTAGTTAAGGTTGTTAAGCACATTTTTACTTTACTTTTTGATTAAAATAATAATGTAAGAATATTGGTAATAAGTTTTGTTTGACAGACTTGAAGCTTTAACTTTTTAGAAACTCAYGTTCCCCAGATCAAACTTGAAGGCCACGATATATATGGATAAAAATATTGATTCCTTCTSTCCCCTAAAGATAAAAACAGAAATAGCTTAACCATTCTGAGTAACTTTCTCATAGATTATACTATTTTACATTATAGGACTGAGTGGAAAATATGTCTCAAAAATTCAGAAAGTGTTTTATGATACAATCTTCAAATCCAAAAAGCGCAAAAGAAAAAAAGAATACGTTGTTCTTTAGTCCTTTGTGTCTGTAACAAGTWTTAAAAGGCTTATATTACTGAAATTACAATTACAATTTAGAAAGCCTTTTGAATGATAATGAAACACTATTTTGAGTAGGATGATGTGGGAATCTCCATTTTTGTGGATTCTAAAGGATGGCCTGTTGGGTAAAAGGCAGAAATAATTGATCCTGCTTCAGAGTGAAGGTTGCTGAAATGGATAATCTGGTGAAGGCTTCTTCACCAGATTATCAGGGCTTCTTTTCCTACAATTTTCAATTAATAATTCATTGGACAATGCTCAAACAGAAAAAGGATATATCCTTATTAAGAATTATSATCTCAGTGAGGTTAGATATAAAATGGTACAGCTTGTATCTCTGTTTAAAAAACTACACATCAATTTCTCTAAATCCCCAAAGATGCTGATGTTGAAATCTTGAAGTTAAGAAACCATCACTCAATCCAGATTTCAGATATAGTTGCTGGAACCAAAAGATTTATTTTCCTTTTGATTCATGAAAATTCCCCAAAAACTTTTCACATGAAATRCAAATGGGAACTGCAGGTGCTTGCCACTTCTGGAAATGATGCTGCAATTTTCAATGATTTTACATTTTTGTTTGGGAACATTATTCTAATTGACTTTTCTAAAGCATAAACTATACTGTAGTTTGYGTTTCAGTTGCTAACTAATGACAATACACAAATTAGAGATGCTAGGGCTCCAAGATGTGACTTGCAATCCCGATACAAATGATTTCCACATTTTTACTTTAAATATTCATTTCTCTGTCACTTGTAAAGACTTTTATTACAGCTAATACAGGCTTTAAATTAATTCAAGAAGTTATTTGTTTGAGAGCGCCAGGGAATATTGTAATCTTGATACAAGCAAGTGTGGAGGACAGAAAACCAATTAGCCCTTTTTTTAAACTCAGAGGCAAGGCCGTAGAAAATAGAAATGATAGGATTATTCACCCTGTTCTAGCCATTCTTTCTTAAGGTTGAAAATTAAGGCTGAATACATATCTCTTCCCTCTGAGCAAACTGAAAGTGTGATTCTCTCCTTGGTTTGAAGTGACAGATAAGTAGCGAGCCCCTGTTAAGGCATGGAAACAACAGGGTAGTCTCCAGACAGCCTAAGAAATATTCTTTTTTAAGCTTCAGCACAGAATACTCAAGCAGACAAGTTTTACAGACACCTCAATGCCATCCAACAGGATTTTTCATTTATCCCAGCAATAAGGGAAACAGCGGTCTTCWGTTTAATAATAAACACTGTTGAGATGGATGTGATAAACAAATGTTATCCAATACTGTGTAAAAAAAACTTAACTCACTTTAAATTCTTCAATTAAGGAGTCAGCTTGTTAAATACCGTGTTTTGAAACCCAAAAATAAACAGCTATGGTAATCATATGAATGTGAATAACATTCCAATCAAWGTGCAAACTGAAACACAAAAAATACGTTAGGAAGCTTCCACCTTTTAAATTTGCACGTGGGTAAGGRTTTTGGAGAAACAAACAGCAAAGTACCACATCAAGAAATAAAAATCCAACTGAAATAAACAACCAATAAGAGTGCTAATAAGCACTTTATCCCTCTATASTTTTGACATTTAAGTCTGCCAGTATTTCACTTTGTAAAGTCTCAATCCTTTCATGATGCAACTTTACTTTTCCACTGCTGCATCTCATACGGTGTTTTTTCTGTATATCTTTGCCTAGAAAAAAAAACATTAAATTCTTACAAAAGAAGAGGGGCACATATTGGAGGAATGGACACAAGGACTTTAAAAACTGGCCGTTGCTACCAGTGTCCTTGTTTTCCCCTGGAATCTGAGATGGGAGCAACAGATGTCCTGAGGKTGCTCACAGAGATGAGGTTCAGCCYGGGGAAGGCAATTCCTCAAGGTCTCCTTTCTAAAGGGAGGCAGAGAGGTCAGCTCTTCCTGGGCAAGGCTTCCGCTCTTGACTGTCACCTGGAGGAGGACAGCTCAGTCASTGAAGACTTGGGCATGAGCCCAAGGAGGTTAGTCTCACCACCTGGACCTGTTCTCGTGTTTTCTTTCATGCAAGACTATCATTCCTGTCTTTGATTGGCACTCACCACCACCCCAGGTACCTTTTACTGAAATTTATAAAGAAACTTATCTTTAAAAAAATGGAAGTATAAATCCCCATTGTTATTTTTTTCTTCTCTCCCCAGCCCATGTCTGTGTTTTATTATCATGATTGAACTCAGCATATCTCAGCAATTACAGCACTTCCACAGGCAGTTCTCAGGCCACTCAAGCTGACACTTTGAAATATTAGCAGGGAAATAATGCAGGTGCGGGTGCTGGCAGATGTCCAGCAGCAAGTTAGCAACCAGTTCAGAATTTAAAAGGGAGTTTGTATCATAGGCTATTAAGCTGTTGAAATTAGAGATGGAAATCCAATTCATTTTGTCTAGAAATCACTTCACCTCTGAAGCACCGCTGTTCATTCAAGTGAAAATCAGCACAGACTGGGACTCGCATAACATTTTAACATCTTGTTGGAGCAACGGCTGATCATACAAGAGTTAAGGTTGTAAAACAAACTTTAGCCCCTTTAATAGAAATGCTTGGGGAGATAGGAAAATTATCATGGTCTATATTGATTTGGAAGACATTAGGAATGGTGATATAAGAGGAAAGGTTTCGTTCAATAAAGAGCTATATTACATACACACAGGCTACACTATTTCTGCACATTAAAGAACAAAAACTACYATTGCAAAGGTGCATGTACATTTAATATTATTCCTCCCCCTCTTTACTCCTTAATTTAGTGTCTGCTATGTGTAGTGTATTACAGTGATGGGCTGCTGCAGCCTTTCCAGAGCTTGAAACAATTGCACTACACCTGGCAAAATTGGGGTCTTTGAAAGCAACTGCTCTGGGATCAGAAATGTCTGAAGACCATGTGTATGCATTTGTGTAGGCATGTACAAGAAACAGGAAGTGCCAAATCCACCTTGACATTGAAGATCTGAATCATAATTCTTAATATAAGGAAAAAAATTATTGATGTTCCCAAGGATGAAGTCTTCAAAAGCACATCACTGACACCTAAACCTAAGTCTCATTTTCCAAACTAAGTCACGCACATTAGCTATGATTATTTAAAACTTTGGAAGCGATAGCTTCAGCAACCACAATTCACAAGAAATATTTATGTGCATATGCTCYGACAAATCTGTGACATGTATCAATAGTCAGCTGGATCAGAAAGACTGCTGTTGCATACTACCTGAAAAAAGCCAGAACAGCCAGCCATATTCAATTCTAAAATTAAATCATTTTACATATTTGCTGCTTTATTGCCCCCAATTTTTTGTAAATTGTGTTCACAGAACTTCCTATCCTTAAAAAGAGATTATATTAGAAGTACTACAAAAAAATGGACAGCACTTCTCATGAGGTTTTAGTTCAGTTACAGAAACTGAGGCAGTACTGAAATGCAGGGTAACATCCCTGAAAAATCTCTCATTATGTCTAGGTAGCTTCTCTCCCCACTTCTCTTTTAAAGTTCAGCTATGTTCAACTTCTCCACAGCATCTAAAGGCTGGTGTAAAGCTGTACTTAATYCATAAGCAACACAGACTGGTTTTCAATCCAAAAGACTGGTACTCCTCATCATACAATGCTCCATCTGACCCACCATAAGCTGGTAGCAGCTGGAAGTCAGKTCCCAGTAACATGCCAGAGGACATCAAGAGATGCAGAACTTGTGCATTTGTTAGAAGGCTAAATTGGTGATTTATATTATTGTTATTAGAAAAAAAATCTACTTTCTACAAATGGCAGAAGAATGAGAACACAGAGAATGAACCATATACTGATATAAGCCTAAATACAGCATATATACTTAAAAAAAAGAAATCTGATTTCACAGCAAATTGGAAGAGTCGTCTCCATCCACGATACGAAGTTTCACACAGAGAGAGAACCACAATACTTCATAATCATTTTCACTTTTTACTAATACAGTTGTCATAAATTATTATTATTATAATTTGGGCTTTCTCCTACATGGCAGGACAGACCCTAGGATATTACAGGCTCCTCATATTTACCCTTCTTGTCTCATCCTGTAAACTATTCATGAGCTATAAAATATTTCCACAGCTAGAAGGAAAAGGGAGGTTGGAGCGGAGTCATATTTTTCTCCAGGACAACTTCACATTACGCTTCCTGACAAAGTCTGTTCTTGGTGAACGGTCACCGTGTCGCTTCTGCACCTGCCGTTACTCAGCGACTTTGAGCACCGGAGCTCTGTCAGCCTGACTTAATGAGACGACGAACTCCVGCAGCAATCACTGACTGGGTGCGAACGGCACACAGGACCAGGGGAACTGATGTGCCTGTCTGCTGGGGCGAGACCTGTGGTGTTTCAGTAACCTGGTGACACATCTAGAAAAAACTAACAAGTCACAATTGCTTTAAAGCTGGTTGCTCTGGCGGGTGCAGGAAAGTAATTTGCTTTTTAAGTCTATAACCACTTTGCAGAAAACAGTGTTTTTTTATTCTCCTTTTTATGAGCTTATTATTATTGTTTTTCACAAGAGGTGAAATCTGCAAGTAGTTTCATCTTAAAAAAAAAAAATAAAGATTGGCACCCTCATGCAGCTATCAAGCTAAGCAACATTTTGTCATCATGCACACATCTCTGACAGCCTGAAGGAAGGGCAGGGGACCTGGCTAACAGTCAGTGAACATTAGTGCTACAAGGTTAGAGGAACCCAAGGACGTGCACGACCCTGGGGCAGAGGGCTCCTCCGGCTGGCGCGCGATGCCCTAGTGGGATGGGGAAAGGGCCAACCCCCGCCACGAAACTCCTCTGCATTAGCTCTGCGATGTATTCAAGTCCGCAGCGCAGAGCGATGACATTTCTGTTTATCCCGAAGCTTCCAGTTGTTTTTCTAAAGTATCAGCAACTCAGCTTTAAAAAAATTGCGCGCACCATCGCTAAGACCTTCAGTAAACATGGTTATAGTCTCGCTACTTAACAAACATCAAGGCAGTAAGCGATTCCTACAGGCAGCCCCCCTCTGATGCTTCATGTAYATAATAGCTGGAGTGACAAGTGTATCACTGAAGAAATAACATTTTGCTTATATTCTAGGAGAAAGACTTGAGTCAAACGAGTTTTCTGTTTGCAAAATATCTGCCATTACAAAGAAAAAGCCTGGGGTGTTTTCACACTTTCCCCCCRTGCATGTTATACTGCATCTGCAAGGGATCTCTGGAATTATGCAAATTCCATGCAAGTGTTGCCAGGAGTGGGAAAATTTAAAATTTGAATAGTTAAATATTATAATACTGAAGTAAAAGAYGTGAATATTAGCTCCAGGAAGGGATCATTTTATTCAAGTTCTGACAAAAATTGTTCAGTTCATACCAATTTAACTGCTGCTAATTGTCATATAAAAACTGTTAATTCTGTGGTCTCATCTGAATGATTTTTTAAAAGTAGCTAATAATATATGTTAAGGCCAGAATCAATTAAATCATCTAGCCTAACCATAGAATTTAATCGAGTTACCTTGCAGAAAGCCCAATACTTGGTGAATAACATAAATTTCCCAGAAAAACATTCAGCAAGGAAAACTGCTTCTCATTATACACCAGGAATTCTGCAACTGAGACAGTATAACAATCAGTGGTTATATATAAGGTTTGCCATTTAAATCAGAGATCCTTTGAAAATGAATCTGACCTGCACCTAAAGGATGGCTCGATTCCACCAGTGATCTCAACCATAAGTTCTTCTCTCTGCTGTCCCATGTGATTCAGAACACCTTGACCCTTCCTAAAGGGTGAACACACAACCAAAACCCTACCTACTCCGGTAGGAACATTTTGGCAACATCTATATGAGCCGTGTTTTCACCTGCAGAAGTGCCAGCTGCAGTGGTGAGATCAAACAGGAACCAAGGTTCAGCACAGCCAAAGCCACAACACGTCAGAGAGCCACCWCTGGGACTGCTGGAAACAGAGACGGGTCGCTTCATCCACCAAACCAGACCTTGAGCTTATCACAGGAGACTGCCACACAACGCATTAAGTTAACAAATTTCTCTTGGAGCCATCTGAACCGGTTGCTTGTCTCTGTTCCTTAAGCAGTAGCATTAATTTGCCAAACACTACTAAGAACTTCCCCTGCCCCTCTCAATGTCCAAGCTATAATTTCAGTAGTCTTTCAGACAGTCACAGAGACTGTGGCTTGGGCATGGTTTTGATAAGGGAATGTACAGGTTTCCTCTCTGCAGATCATTTCCGATTGATAGGTTCCCCTTTTAGGGCAGAAGATTATGAACTCCCCAGACACCGAAAACCTTCTGACTTCATTCAAAGACATTTTGTTACTGTTTTTACACACCAAGACCCACCTTCTTATTATTTGGCATAATCTCCATCTTCTCTACTGTGAAAGCTCACAACTGTATTTAAGTTTACTTTAGCTGGTTTGGACTTTCGTCCTTTTTTACCCTCTTTCTGCAGCGTACTCAGCAGGATATCTAGCTCACCCTTCACATCTCCGTGCAGATCAGTGCTGAGGATACCGAAGGGATCTGAACACTAACGAAGGGACATTTCCTTGTTCCGCTTAGGCAGAGTCACGTTTTCTGCTGGAATCACTTTCATAGCCTTTATCTCAGCAATGTTATTTCAAAATGGWCACTTAAGAGTGTCCACTTTGAAATCACACTGCTGAAATAAATTAGGGCATATTAACATGAAATAATATTTTAAAYATATTCACTTTTCTTCTGTAGGTAATAACATAAAAAATAGAGTCACTGAAATCAAAATTTAAAAATTGATAGAATTAAACARAGTAAATGGCTTGTTATTAAAAAAAACTTGAAATTTCTCATTTAAAATGTCCAATGTTTATTTCTTACCCCCCCCCCGCCCTTCAAGTAGCATTAGTTTCTGTATAGAATGAGAATTTTTGCTTCATGCATGGAGAACAGCAAAAAAAATGCAGAACTACCAGAGGTTATGAAGGTAAGTTTGTTGCTAAGAAAGCAAGGATCAACACACCTCACCTACATTTTTAACTTCTTATATGACATGACAGATAATCATTTAAATGAAAGTCAGTACAATCAGCATCACTAAGTGACTGAACAGAAAGAACACTGTTACAACACTGTTAACACTTCTTGTGCAATAGAGATAAGTTTAAGCAGGAAAATACTGACAAGTTCATAGACACATCTACTAACTAAGCTAAGGGAAAATCAGGATGATTTAAGACACTACACAGAACTGTTCAGAAATTCTGCACTAAAAAGTAATATAGTCTAAATCAGAACTTTGATAGCTTGTACTGCTTAGCTTCTTTTTAAAGGAGGAACAAAAAAGGTAAAGGATTTGGGAGTAGCAAATTGTTTCATTTTACAGTTTTTGAAAGAAGAGTCCATTTTTGATTTTTTTTTTTTTAAGATAAAATTGAAAGATGGGAAGAAAAAAACAAAACAAAAAAATTRGGTCAAATTTTTCCAAAAAGCTTCTCTTGTATGCATCACAAAAATATAATTTTCCTCAGAAAAGAGGAAAAATGTGATGACTCTCCACAATACCAAAAATCTGATTTCTGCCTACCTATATGAACGCTCAGTTATCTTGATTAATATTAACATTTCATTTTTTGCTCTAGAACAGCCATTTCTGTGTTTCACTAATTGAGTGTGGTGGACTTTATCCGTTATCTAACTTCAGTATCATTTCCACCTTTGCTTCTCCATAAAAAAAAGTGCCTTTCTAGTTCTGATCTCAGGCAAATTATAAAGATTATACACTTAATAACTACATGAAGGCAGTCCTCACAAGTACACCCCAGCTCGTCATCTGTCAGGATCTAAGTCACTCACATAAACTACAATCTATATAATTGAGTATAAATTATTTTAATCTATTGAAAGGATACATTATCAAAATGAAAGATTGAAGATATGTAGAGGTAATAAATGGAAATATTGCTGAAACTCTCTACACTAGAGTAGTATGGGACCAACGATTATTAAATTGGTTTCGTAGTTTAAGACCTTCTAGAAATGTGTGAAAATGAAAATGAAGAAACTCAATCAAGGCATATAAAATAGCAGTGCCACATACTCAAGCTTAGCCATCTTAAAGGGAATTAATTTGGGGGTAATTTAACCTAACCTACTGCTGAAACCTAGCACCAAACTGCAGYATTCAAAATCATACATTCTTTTCTCAAATCTTGGAAACAGTTTATTTTTAAACATTATCTCATGAGAAATCTCCATTAATTTTAGGGGCAGAAGCTGACCTAGCTTTACACATTCCCAGAATGACCAAACTAAAAGCAATAAGTAAATCACCCCAGCTACGGATGCCACATAGGCACTCAGATAYGCATTATCTGGTTAGCCAGCAGGAGGTATTTTGCAGAAAGTCTGACATTTGCTGCAAMGAGAGGGAAACACCATTGATTCTAATACACCAACACAGCTCAGGGAACTGTAAAATGACTTTAGTACAGAGGAAGACTAGAACATTTCCAGATTAATTGCAAAGAAATTGATAAGATCTAATATTTTGGGGAAAAAATGGGATTCATACTTAGGAAGATTATCTCACTGTCAGAATGACATCTCTAAATACAAGCTTTAATTCTGCTCAGAAGTGGGCAACTTGAGCTWGCTTTTCAGTTTTTTTTAGAATAAAGAACTGTCCCTAACATAGTCCACAACCTGATGGTGCATCCTATGATATATATATTCTACATATATACCTTCACTTTTCAGAGACGCACTGGTTGAACTCTGCAGTGTCAGCTAATAGGAGCTGCTTAGCTTAGCTACTCCGTACAGCTAAACTGAACCCAGAGATGGCAGATACCGAGATATGTGGAACAACAGATGAACACTTCACATTTTATAAACTGAAGTTGGACTATGAATTAGGACTAAACATTTTCAGGAAAAAGTTGTKAAAAATGGAAATGAGAAAATAGCTGAAATATTTCTGAAACAATGTTATTTTTTCAATTTTTTCCCTTAAGTCACATGCACAGGTTTACTTTAAGAAGCAAAAACATATTCCTGCACACTTCAAACTTTTTGTTTTGTCATGAACATACAAAAAGGTATATGAARTTTTGGTAACCTGGGGTAAGCATCGCTATTTTCATTTGCTCTTTCATCTGCTCGAGAACACACAGATTGGTCTCTTAAGAGAAATACAGTCTTCCAGCTGCTACCTGGTTGCAGTTTGTCAAAAAAATATGAAAACTGTTTCACCTCATAATTAAATACATCATAAAGTGTACATAATTTATATGCATCCACCAACCCATGAACAACCAAAGACTGTCTTGTAGCATCTATTCTACATCAAGGATAGTAACATTAAAACTTGTGTCCCTCTACTCGCCCACTGCTAAGCAGAGAATAGTATTACTGAGCACCTCTCAACTTCTCCTAAATAGCTATAAGCTTATTTTCRTCAGTGCTGCTGAGTGAAAGCCAGATTTAGCTTTCAAAATCCACTTTCATAGTACTAGTARGAACACAGCTGCTTGATACAGCAGTTGCCTAGAGTACAACTAATTTTTTTGTTGCTTTTCGCTGCTATAATTTGCTCAATTTCATATTCATCTGATGGACCGTGTCTTCAAAAAACCCCTGCAGAAAATTTTATGCATTCACATCGCTTTTCAGACTGCTTGGACAAAGTATATCTATAGACACTATTATTTTAAATTGTGTGTTCTGGTATGAGGAATTTGAGTTCACGACGGATGCGTTTATGCAAGCTGTCTGTACCTTTTCAGAAGATACAGGGAAATTTGGCCATAACATGAAAAAACTCTCCTTAACAAGAAAGGGTGCTTTTCTGATATTTACATATAAATAAAATGTGAATTTAAAATGACTGCTATTACATCTTTTCTTTATACAAGTTGCAATGCATCATTCATTTTAAGTGTTGTTTAATTCATAAYCATTATTCATTTTTCTGAAGTAATACTCTAACACCCAATGAGCAGTTTAGCAGGAGAGGTTCTGGTGGTTCCTCTGCTGTGTTACTCCAACAGCAACAGCTGCAGAAATTTCATAGAAAGTTGGCCTACAGCCACTACACAAGACCAAATTTGGCTTTTTCACAGCCAGAAACACATCACCTGCAGCAGTAACCCTGTGAAGCTGTGACACCAGCTCTCCGGGACTATTGAAACACTTCCATGGTAAAAGTAGATCTTATAATTGAGGAAAAAAATATATAAGCACAATATTCCCCCTCCATTCTCCTTTCCTCCACACTGGAAGAAGGAAAGGAAGTGAAAAAAAAAAAGTGTTGAACTAAGCTTATTAAATTTCCTCCTTCTGTGAAAATACTCCAGGTTTCMCARTTTCTAGTGTTACTAATTGAAATGAATAACATTTTGTCTTTAAAGATTGCTGAGCTATTATTTTAGTATATGTCCTTTTCATTTTTTTCCCCCAGACCCATTTTTATTTTTCTAAAATAAAAAATGAAAACATTTTCTTTATTGTTTCTTTTCTGGCTGTCAAACCTAAAATACCTCTGGAGCTGAACTCAATCATACCTGGCAGGTTTAGGGAAACAGCTCTTGCTGATAGGTACTCTAAATTTTGATTTAATAGCATAGTAGGATTCTGAGGCAAAACATCAAGAATATCATCCTCTTGTACTGTGCCCTASAGCAGGATGTCGTAGGCAAAATTATTCTAATTTATCAAAATCCACCAATCTTATCAGCCCAGGGAGGACAGAAGTGACAAACAAGTGTTCCAGAGCAGGAACTACCATTGCTAAAGGATACATTCAGACACAGGAATACCATCATGTGTCTGAGCAGCATTAGCAATCTCAACACAGGTAGTAACATAAAAAAAATGACTTTCCTTTCAACACATTAACACTATTTAATAATCTTCAGCAGATTAACAAAGTCCTTCAAAGAATTTCCAAGCACCAGGAAAAAAAAAATGTTCACCTCCCTTTTAATTCTTTACATGCCCCTTCAAATATTGATATATTAGATGAAACAGAACTCAAAACCAAAATATTTCTAATTTTGGGAAAAGAAAAGTCTCACAGAGCAGTTAGAAGCCTAATTTAACTCTCAGTTAAGTGAACTGAAAAATTTACGGAATCAAGCTTTTATGACTTTATTGAGATCTGGAGTAGAGCCACAAACTCCTCATCACAGTATTACCTTCGAGAAATCACTTGCATAGGCCAGAGTTCCCATTGTCTAACTTGCTTTTAACTTCTAGTTTGCAGAAGAATGAAGCCCACTAATCAGCTATAAACACGAACTGTCAGGGTAGTTCCTCTCAGTTAGATTATAAATTCTAGGAATTACAACATGGGATTGATTTAGGTATCAGGAGAAACATACTGACTATCTGAAATAATCCTGTGGTCACAGTTGGTTAGGTCACCTTTTTTTTCTTTTTCTGATTGCATCTGAAAGCAAGCCTGTGGGGGTTTCTTTCTGTTGTTAGTTTAAAATTGGCACGGAATACTTCTCCTTCCCAATAGACTCGAGGCTAACTCCTATCCTGAACAGAAGTTAATTTGAGATGTGAAGGAAATGAATCATGAGGAAAGAGAATTAGTTCATATTTAATTTTTTTCCTAAATATGCAAGGAGTTTTTAGACAGGAATCCTCATAAAACATGGAAATAGTGATTTARAAGAGAACATTTCTAACCACTTGTTACCACTCTAACAGATACCACTCCTACCAGAGAAAGTTGGACAACACCCTGAAGAGCATAAACACATACTGTGTATCTGAATTTCTCCAAATATTAATTAATTATCACTAACCAAAGGTTACATCAGGAGAAATAAATAAGTAGTCTTTTGCTTGTTTGAAGAAGTTGACATTTTGCTTCACCAAGTAACAGTGAGCTTTGACTCTTTGCATTTCAGGCTTTAAGCTGTTCTGCATGACTAAGTAAGATTAYACTGCAGTTATTGAACACTTCATCTCTCCAGACCACTGACTTGCTAATCAACAAATGCTTAAATTGGAAGCTTATCGGAATGACAGAAACTGAGTAAGAGTCTTTACATCAAGAATTAAATTCAAACTCCTGCACTTACAACCCAAAGTATACAAAGGATATGTTTAAAAGAAAGTCTCTGGCCACAATTATTTTTACTGAGGTTCTSCTAGTAGTTATTCTGTATTTTGTAATGCAGCTGTGAAAGATAAAGCCAAATCTAATGCGTAGCTATCTGCTCGTCTATTCTTTGTAATCATTTCAATCATACAACATTTARATTTGCAACTTGTTTTTTTTCACGTTCAGCCCTGCATCCTAAGCCTCATGAAGAAACTTCACTTGGTCGTGTTATAAAGTTTTATTTCAAAAATTTTTGAAAAATGACTTTGCTTAAAACCCAGATTCTTCCAGAATCTCAATGAAGTATTTTCAAGCGTTTTAAGGAAAAAGGGGAAAAGTTTCACATATTCTTCACAAAATATTAAAAATATTTCAATATAATGACATCTTATTCTAAAATACAAAAATGGAAGTGAAAAGATGGTCAGACATCTCTCCTCATATCAATTTTCCTAAAAAAAAAAAAAAAGAAAGAAAGAAAAAAGAAAAGAAAAGAAAAGAAAAAAAGGGTATATTGTGCTTCTGGGGAAGCTTTTCCCTCCGCATTACCCCACATGAAAGCTTCAAGTCGTAGACTAGGCATTATCGAGAAGCGAGGGTCTAACCTCAGGAAGATTGAGTCTTTTCATCTTCCTTTGCAGTTTACCATGTGTGTTTCTTTCTGATCTCCAGGGAGAACATAATTACAACTCTTATCAAAGAAAAATAATTTTCCCTATGTCTTTTTCCAAAAGTTTTTTTCCTTGACTGCTGTTCACTGTAACGCAGTTCAAGCAAGACACAGATGACTTAGATTTAACTCAATGCTTCATGTGATATTTGACTGATGTGGAATTTCCAAAGAGAAAAGAGACAGTGTTTACCTATGATTACCAGGAATTGGTATTTGGAAAAATAATGTACTTACTCCCCTACATTTAGGATAGCAAATACCAATGTGCATCTGTGAAGGGGTGGCAACTACAAGCAAATAACAACTTTTCACATGACAGCCATGCTTGTTGAAGGTTTTTCTTATTCTGTACCATTTACTTATGGAACTTATTGGAAAACAAAAAAAAATTAATTTTGCACACAAGAGATGAAGTTTCAGAGGTCTGTAAACCCACTCCACAAGTTAGTAACTGCAGTGCTTTCTGCGTTTTTTTCTTCCAAACTTCAAAGCACTTTATTTGTAACCCACCCACCCATCTGTTGGGTATCTGAGGAAGCGGGAACCAGCATTCAGAACTGCGGGAAATCCTCCAAGCAGATGGGGACCTTGTCTCTATTAGCCAGACAACATCTGTTCGGCCCACCCTCTCCGCTTTCCTCGCCACCCATTTTATCCTCCAGAGAACCTCCGCAAGTCAATAGCAGAAAAAGGCTTCACCGAGATGCTCTTCTGGTGGGAAAAGCTTTCTGTACAAGCAGAATATTGGTCATTGAGCATAATGGAAAAAAATAATAATAAAATAAAACAAAGAACACTCCAATAGGTAACATGCACTATTTAAAATGATATCTCTTGGCCCATGAACATATTAGAAATATGTTCATTATTAGCTCCAGAGTATATTCCAACAAACTGTTGAAAAGTAGAAAGTTATTGTATTTTTTTATTTACTTTCTTCAAAAAACCTGCTATTCAAAAAGACATTACACTGTATTTGCTTAAGTACACTTCCAACCACTTCTGTCTTATTCACCTTCRAAATCCTGAATTTTTCAAATATGTTAATACCAGAGTGACATTAATGTACAAATCTTCATTCTTAAACATAACCACACAGCATACAGCAAAGCAAACTAAACTCAGTCAGATATTTGATTAGAGTAACAAATGCATCTCCCTTGGTAAGTTCTTTTTGATACTATACTTCATTCCAGAAATTCAGTGCAACATAGCATTTGCACTGTTTGCAGTGGAAGTACAGCTCTGTGCTTTACATGACTGTTCTACTAAATCAAGGTAGAGACATAAGGCACTCATTAAAAAGCCTGACACCCTGAACACAGAGATATGTTTTAATATAAATATCTTTGAGATGTTCCGAGTTTTTCAAACCACACTTTAAAGAACTGTTCTTTAAAGTGAGGCTCTAAAAGCYACTTACACATAAAGCAGACAGGTAATTAATTATCTGCAAAGTACAGCTAAAGCATATTGAGGCCAAAAAAAAACGTACAATGCAATCAGATTGAATTTTCTTTTGCAATGACAAAAYCCTTGCTTTTTTAATATGTGAAAAAATAACTTTTTCTAACATTCCTAAAAGGATTCTACAAATAAGAAAAGGTTGACCTCACCTTGTGTTTGAGAACAACCTTATTTATACACCTTGTGTGGGAGCTTCCCTTGCTTGCGGCTTCCACTAGCTCCATCTTCAAGAACATCTGCTGTCTTGGCACTTCACTATATATTTCTTGGATTCCTTCAGCCCCAGTAGGACAGGTTTTCATGCTCTGTTGCAGACAGACTTCAAGTAAATCTGTCCACCTCTCCTCATACACGATCTCCAAGGTGTGCAGTCCCTGTTCCTGGTATGCTGCAGCTTCAGACCTAAGTGCTTTCATCAGCTCTGTCATTTATGTTCTGGCTCATTTCAAGCTAATCATCTGACCTGTACGCCAGGTATGTAACACACCATTAACTGACTTAGTAAAAAGTATTCTGAAATCTTGGGAGAAAAGCTACTGCAGCAGTATCATTACTGGCACAAGTAATTTATGACTCACATGTAGCCAGAAAGACAAAACACACATAAATAAAATTTCAAAGCTTTCTTTAGAGGTGCTCACAAACCTTCACTCTTTGAACTTCTATTATGATCTATAATAAGAAAGAAAGTGCATAACTGCACTCAACTTGGTAATAGAGAAGTAAAAATGACCTTCAATCTTCACAGTTCAAAAAACATCTAGGCAGTTCCACTGATATATCTTCCCAGACTTTGAAAAGCAAAATGGATTTTTTTTTTTAAGGGTGGAAAGAGGTAGCTTTTACCTTTTTTTGAAATTCAGTAGGCATTCCTACAGTTGCCCTAGAACTGACTAAAAGGGTCTTTTAGAGTAGCTTACTGAGAAACTTGCATTGGGCAAATAATAACTAAAGGAAGTTATCATCTTCATTTGAAAAACATTTTAGCATCTATAAAAGAAAATTTCCCTTTAAGTCTGAARGATATACGGATAAGTTCATAAAGTATCTTCAACACAAAGTCATTTTGATCTCAAGTCAAGCTTCTGTTGTCATACCATGCTTTCCTGTGTCAGCTTCACTCTTACACTTGGATATCTCCAAAGAGAGGGCACAGTCCACATCTAGAAAAAGAACTTGTGCTCTGTGCTTGTGCAGCATTTGGTACAGGTCTTAACTACTTTTTCCTAGGGGATGTAATAATTAGAAGAATAAAAGTATTACTAACTTGTCAAGACATAATAGATGAATGATTATGTTAGGTAACACGATCTATTGGTCTAAAATCTAACTTTTCTATAAAAAATAAACATTTTTCAAACATAGTTAATTCTTCCATACCAAAGTATAATAATTAGCATTCTTCTATAGAACTCTAAATCATGTGCTGATGTGCTGAACAAGAGGGTTGAAATAAAGGARCCCGTGACTGAGCACAATTTCCAGCAACTCAAGCTTGCCTGTCTACTCCTTTCATTTTCATCTATGTCCCTGAAATCAGAATTAGCCCAAGTTCTGAACAAATTCATCATACCAGCCAAACTGAGATACTGGCTCAGCTGGGACATCTGCTTGAGAGACAGCCCAACAGTTCAGCCCATCTCCCATCGAAGTGTAGTTTTCAGAATTACACAAGTGCRGGAGACGGTGGTAATGACTTATACCCGTTTTGTACTTTTGCTCAGCAGACGTAATACCCGTTTTGCTCTTACTTTTTTTAAAAAGCTGATTTTTGCACTCAATTAGTCAAATACACAGAAGTAACTCACAAACTTGCAATTTGATCTTTGCCACAGATTTCTCCAAGGAGCTTTTGCTAAAACTTGTGTTATTGAGGAGAAATATACCTCAAAAGGGCATCTTGACACTGTCCCTTGGCCCTRTAACAACAAGAAGGATCATGCACAAAGACCACTCAGTGTGTTGGATGCTCTCCTCTACACCACGTGCACAGAGATTGTTATCCACAGCACTGCCTGTGTGTCAAGAAACGCAGGAGAGCGCTTTCTGCTCCATCTCTGACAATTCAGACTTGAAAGCTACAAAAACATTTTCCTCTTAGACCTTCCAAGCTGCAAAAATGACCACAAAGATGCCTGRTAAATGCATCATAGCAAGCCATAGCTTCTATCTCACATAAAACAAATGCTCTAATTGAGACAGAGAGTGGAGATCATCATCCAGCTAATCGCTAAAAGCATTTACCCACTAAAAATGTCAGTTATTCTAAAGCAGGYTACCCTGATTTTCGACTTACAAGCCAACTCCGTAACAAGTGTGGTTCACACAGAAAYCCAAACTGGAAAGGCAAGTTCAGATCCAGATATTCAAATCAAGCTGTGAGGARTAACAGACAAATTCTGCCTTTGGCTAACAGTTCTCACCAACACATCAAGATTTTAATTTGTTTGACAGAGGGCAGAAATTGAGGATAAGTGAGAACATAAGGTAGTTATCCAAGTTATGTACTTGTAAAAGAAACCTTCACATTTGCTACAATTTGTCTTCGGTGAAAACTAAGCTAAGCTCACGTTCACTACAAGAGCAGTAAGAAGAAATATGAACGGTTTCTTTCTCTCTATTTTGGCATTAAACTTTTAAAAATCAACTACATGCTCAGCCTTAGGACATATCTTTTCTTCCTGCATGCACAGATATGAGTAAGAGTTGTGTGCTTCGCAGTGATTTGTTTCTCCACCTGTATGCTTTCATGGTCACAGACCGCACTATTGCTCCATTTAAATTCTCATCTGTTCTCTGCCTGTAGCCAGAAGCACTCAATTAACTGATCTGCAATTCCGAACATGCTCACAACACCCCTCATTTCTTTCCAAACATATGCCCTTAGCAACTCAGCTATCGTACATGTTTTTAGGGTTCATTTACATACAAAACCATCAGGGAATCTGTAACAGCTATGATTTGATTTTCTCTTAAACATTGTTTGCTTTTTGTAAAACAGCCATCCAGGGAACCTTTTACTAGAGTAARCTAAACTTGAGCCCAATAATATTTAATTAAACATTTAAGAAACAAACCTATCCTATACAGAAGTCTTTCTTCTGGCTCTGTACATCACACAAAACAATGCTGCATGATTTTAAAATCTACCTTTTAACTCTATCCCCAAAACCCCAGTTTAACCTATCCTCCCAGACCTGGAGCTTATTCTGACTTTGACTGCTGTAAGTCCAGTCATTTCAGTAGCGATTTTTCCAGTATGATGTCACTGCAAGAATTGAATTAGGAACATGACATTTGACAAGTGTATAAACCTTCACTTAAATATTTTCTTAAAGTAATATGACATGAGGCAAGTATAGAATATCAGCAGTTTTTCAGGACAAATCAAGTTTATCAGAGTCCGGAACATTAAAGAATACAGAACAAAAAGAGAGAGAGAGAGAGAGAGAGAGAGAGAGAGAGAGAGAGAGAGAGTTAGAAGGAACGTTTCAGAAAGATTCAGCTATCATAATAATGCTCCTTAACATATAGAATCATGTTTTCCAAAAAATATCAAAAAGATCATTAATTAGTTGCAGACAGTACTTTCACAGCTTGGTTTCCTAAGAAAATGAATTAGGCAGTGATGGAGGTGACACTACACGTCTGTCTGCCCATTTCGTTACAACACAACTGGCTAATTTCAAGAGATTTTTATGCAGAGCTTGGTAGAGAATGGAGATACTATTGGTATCCCTACTGAAGAAAAAGAAATGAATTCAGCCTTTTAATGGCACAAAAGAGAGAAACTGACTGACTGCAGGAAAAGAAATTCAGCTCAYATCAGAGGCTCTACAAGACACACAGATAGAGAAACCAAAATTCACTGAACTCATAGCTTCTGATAGCTAAGCAAAACAGRCTTCCTGCATCTCTTCAAGGATGCCACATGCCTTTGCCTGGTCTCCCTGCACACAACACTAGGACTCAGTGTCCTCAAYTGCTTAAGGCTAAACATATCAATCATGCAACCCAGCTCAATCAAATTCTAACAGGCAGCATTATGTAGCTGGGGAAGGCAGGGAAGACGACTGTCTTTAGCTAATTTTTGTGTTAAGATCTGAATCCCACCTGTCAGCTGGACAATTTCCACTTGCTTTAATCCTCAGAACTGGTACAATCTAAAAAGGTATTTATAAAAACGTACATTTAATACAAAAATTGTCTACTATTCTTTAAGGAGGGATTTTGCRTCTTCTCTTAGATGCTGCAGTAATAGCATTTCTTTTAAAGAGCCATTTTCACTTAAGATTCTCAATCACTTTTTAAATTTACACTTCAAAAACAGAGAGCAACAGTATCAGACTGTTTCTCTATGAGTTTGATCTGACTATGTTTAATACCCAGTGCTAAGAGGGTTAAAGCAGTAGGAAATGAAAATAAGATTTTATTCATCACAACATCTTCTAYTCAGGATACCTTTGCAAGGTAGAACATTAATAATGTAATAGACAAAATGAAAAAAAAACCCACATGATACTTTTAGAGTACACTAGATTTCAATTTATAAGTTATCTGGTTAAATTAAAGTTTCTTAATCATTCTGTATGAGTTTTTTTCTTGTGATGTTTATCATTAATTTGTCCAGGCAAAGATAATTTGAATTTCTCAGTGTTTTATCCCTTCCTTAATGCTAATAAGTAATAGTGCCTATTACTTTCCAAACTATGACTTGTTATACTGCATCTCAGACTTTTGATAAATCTTTCTTCYGTAACCATCTATCTACAGTATTCCCACAACTATGAAAAGAACTTGAGCTAAACTATATTGAAAAGTACACAGAAGAGGAATTGCACTGGCGTGTCAATCCATAGGACATGCATATCCTAGCAAGGATTGACTTTTTTTAAAAAAGTATACCTTACACAATCAGATTTTCCAAGTCATTATTTCTTTTTGCCGTAGCATTGTTCTGCCAGCAACAAATGTCTAGAGTCATGCTACATGTATTATTACAGTACATAATGGAAAGACAGGAAACAGTGAAGTTAAAAGTATTCATTTCCAAAGCTCTGAAATGGCTTTTGGTTTGATTTTGCTGGAGCCTGACAGTTTAGTGGAATAGAGGGAAATTGTCAAGGAGGCTGAGGTTAGTTCTACAAATTGAGTCTTTAAGAGAAGCAATATTTTACAGGTAGTTTTTTAGATTGCAGTAGCTCAGACAGTGCCTTTAATTTAAAAAGGGTATTGAGGCTTTCTAAACCTTAAACAAGCAGACCTAGAAAAGGATACCATCGTGCTGCTCACCAATGGCATAAGTCCACTAYAGCCAGAGGATGTGAAGCAGGTTGGGCAGGGAGGTCTAAGCTAGCTAACTTTAGAGTGATAYCACAGCCGTAGAGCAGCCGTGATCCAACACCGCATGTCGAACCATGGCCATGTGCAAAAGCTACTTAGGCTGCTAATCCTTGACTCCCAAGTAATCAGCTGGCAAGTTAGTTTAAAACTAGCAATCTGTTCACATGAGCTACAGTTACAATCTTGACTTCAGTATAGTTATCTACAAAGTTTTATGATGTAAAGGGTAACGAGGAAGGTAGGTAAGAGTAGATAAGGAAGAAATAGTGCTACTAAGACACAAAACAATAGAAAAAGTATAAGCAAGGAAAAATTATGTTAAGCAGCTCTCACAACTGGATGAAAAGATTGGACTGAAGAAACAGCCCTCAACTGAAGATAAGTGGGCACTACCTAGTACGAGCTGACTGTGACCTATTTAAGTTACTGAACCCTGATCCAATCTGTTGCCTGGTTTATGCASAGTCAGGTCTTAAATAAGATCTTCATACACAAGAATTAATTAAAAAAATACTAGAATCCACTGGCAGTCCCAAAATGAGAGAGATGTGGAAACAACCACTTAGGACTATCCTCAGAAAAAGAAGGTATTCAACTGATAGAAAACCAATGCACTCATTCAGTCATATACACCACTGAAAATAATATCAAAAGAAACAGAGAAAGGAACAAGTATGATATATTAACCCACAACCATCCCACTCAGCTTTACATATGCCTACACTAMATATTATAGACAACATCACTTCTAGAAAGAAAAAGATTCTTAAAGTGCATAARGACACTAATCTGAAAGTACATCCTAACTGATACCTTGATAGCTACACAGGGCAAGTGCTGCTCTGAGTAAATCCATCTGGATTGCAGTAAAGTTACATTTCCTGTCTCAAACCTGCAGCATTTGGCTCCACAGCAGAACGCAATCAGTGCYACTAAGCATTAGGGTGTAAAATAACCTGCATGTTAATCTTATACTATTTTCTCCTTGACTTATTTCTCAGCTCTGTTAAAGCTCTCAGGGTATTAAAGCTCTGTTAAAGATCTCAGGGTGACATTTAGGGGATGTGTCAAGTTAGCTCACTTCATCTTTACCATAGGCTCCAAAGCACAGTGCTCCAAGCAGAGACAGTCAAAATAATTCCTCTTTTAAAATAAGCCTTTGTAATCAGTATGAAATCAAACATATGAATAAGGTAAAGTTAACAGCTTGTGATATTACAGGTTTGCCTGACAATTTTCTATCTGGAACAAAAACATCCACTTTGGCTACACTTGTTTTTCACAAAAGCCCTGAAGTTGTTTTAAAAACATGATATAGAGTATAGGGCTCTCCCCAAGGGGTGTTACCTCGTTTTGTGAGCGTGTCCCAAAAGGAGGAGCGAATTGGAAGGTGTTCAAAATTGGGGTGCCGCACATCCCTGCAACAACGTGGTGCAACTGAAAGACACACGCTGTGCCCCAACTGCTGCTAATTTGGAAGAGGGGTGGATAAAGCACCTACTTTCCCTCAACCACAAAGTGAGCTTCCGCCTGTAATGGATAAATTCAGAAAACACGCAGTCTGCAATATTGATCATTTTAAGGGCAAAAGTAAAACACTTATCAATTTCAACAAAACTAGAATACTGGAGGTGAAAAATGAACAGCCTGGTGCTATAATTACTCCATGTGTTAAAATGCTTAACATTTCTCAGCAATTACTGATGATATGTTTTTGAATCTCCTCTTATCTCTTCTTCCAAAAATGCAAAAGACAAAAATAAAGCCTTGCCAAGTAAAGGCAACTCCCCTGCAAGCTATACGTTTCAGTTAATGTAACCTCCTTACAGGGCAAGAGTTAGTTCCTCATACCCAGCAGGAAACAAGTTTAGGCTTCTCCTGTTTCCACTAAACAAGGATTCATGGGCTACTCAGTCAGGCTCTCACTCTATTTTTTCACGACTTGTGAGCAATCTTCACTGCACAAAGGCAGACCAGACCACCACACTCATGTCTGGAGCACGCTCTTAAGATGTAGAAGACACAGGCTTGAATTCCACACTTCGAAATAGTTAGTCTTGTATTAAAGGTTTCTAAGTGGCCTTTGGGATCGGTATGTTCGGCTTACGTAACTGTCTGCCTTATGTAGAGTTCAGCGAGGCGTAGGATAGCCTGACTGAGCTTCCCAGGTGATATCTTGACGCACAAGAGCTATAAGAGTCATTGGCTACCTTAGAGAGCCACTCAAAACTTTTTAATTAAGACTGCAATCTTCTGTGCAGTACAAGGCCAGTCCTAAGATTTATAAGCTTTCACATCATACTGCTCAAAGTCATCATCTCATCTTTATCCGTATTGCTGTTATCCATCTTTGCCCACAAATGGAAGGTTAAAGTTTAAGGCATTTTTCTGGATACTTGTCAAAATTCATTTTATGGAAAATGTGAAGCATGTGCAGGGTTTCTTCTCTACCAACATCACTGCATTGAACTGAATGGAGTAGAGTAATACTGAATAGTTCTGACTGGATGCTCAGAAACTTCTAGTTGAGCCTTGAAATTATCTAGAAAAGAATTAAAACAAAGGTTGAAGAAAAGGATGTCCCAAGTCTGCACTTAGTTGCTGCATATGTGTAATGCATAATTCTGTGCCTCAGATCAGTTACATAAGAGGTGTAATATTAGAGATGTGCATATATATGTATATGTTGGGGTAAAGACCTACATGATAGAAATATAATAAATTTGCAATGTCAAGCACTTGCAAGTTAGAAAGTACCCTCAATACTTCTATATTATAAAAATAAATCATAACTGTGCCATTGTATCATCTCCCCATACTGCAGGATTTATTCAGTGGAAGATTTCTACCATGCTGAATACTGACATAATAAGGTCTCAGGCAATCATTTTTTGGTGAATTCATTAGTTTAATTTATCCCATGGCCTATAGCCTCTTCAGCTGTTCAAAGGCTTTAGTATCATCAACCTTTTATTTTTCCTCCTCAAAACCTTTCTCAAACACGATTTGTTTTAAACAGCACACTTTATTAAGTATTTCTAATATAACACATTGTAGCTTTAGATAATACACTTCATGTCAAACCAGCGACTTCATTAAATGCTTGGAACTCAATAAAGCAACTGCCTATTTCAAAGCCTTAAATCCTGAAATTCTGCAGAAGGTCAAATATTTTAGCAACTGCATCCCTTCCGTTTGTTATCACCACAAATAGCTTCAGATGTTGACTCAGAGGCTCTGACTGGTTCCAGAACAGTCCAGAACTCTTTTGCAGCAGGGAAAATACACTTTCAAGTGGCACATCCCTATCAAAAGTCCATATATATTAAACTCCAATTCATACTGTTATCTCTATTAATGAGTTTGCTTTTTCATCATCTTTAGTTTACGCCAAACTCTCCACTGTCTTGGCATGAGTGGAGATACTGATTTTGTTGCACTCCTGTCTATCAGTAACACATTTGACATCATTTCTCCTGGTACATCTTTACATACATTACTGATTTTATATGAAAACCTCCTCCTCCTCCAAAGAATTTTTTACAAACATAACACTCACAAAAAAGGTTGAAAAGTCAGAAAAAAGTCTTTCAACCATCTCCAATCTTATACAGTAGATTTAATAGCACTATAATTAGCTATATATACTTTCTTGCTTATCCTTCTAGGAGTTCTCACTGGTATTTACTTCTACAGTAATCGTGAGCACCTAAAACTTCCAAAGTCATGCTCTTACTTCTTCCTGCAGCTTTGCACTTCAGAGCAAGACTCCAAAGCCCAGTTGTCCAGACCTGGAGGCTTTCTCCCTACACCTTCAGAAGCTGCTGCAGTCAGGTTAAAAACCTTGGAGGATTACAGGATGTGAGTTTCAAGAGCAGTTGTGAATCTGCAGTACTCCATGCTGAAGCAGCAGTACCAGCTCACAGCAGCCTGCAGGTGGTTTTAAGTGCCGCCTACACCCCATTCTACCTGCCTTGCTGTGCAGAAAAGGGGCTGCCCTGAAGGAGACCCTGCCTGGAGCCCTACCACACACAGGGACCTCATAGTCCTGCCAGCCTGCAAGGAACAGTAGCTTTCCTGTGAGTTTTGCAACTTCTGGCACAATACACAGCAGTGTTTCACTCTGAGCACGTACCGGACAATAGGGACGCACATGGTGAGATCCAGGCAAATTCAAAGGGGACCAAGAACATTCAGCATGTTGTAACATAAACTTCTTAATCTTTTAGTGTAGAGAATGAACCCAAAATCAGAGTCATTTGGGTTTGAAAGGACTTTGATAGTTTATGGATAGCTGGTAGTTAAGTTTTCCTGATCTTCTTCCTTAATCATATTTTGTCTATGAGCCCAAGGCTTCTCATAAAGTTAGATGGCATTCATCTTGCTTTCTCTCCAAGTAAGCTCTCACCACAGTCCTTCCTGCTTGTGGTTATCAACCCTCTTCCTTTACCCTGACCTCAGTGAAGTATTCTCTATTAAATGCTATAATTCTGCACCATTTATTCAACTCAAAGATATTCCCCCTACACAGTGTACAAACCATTTGAATGGGAGCTGGAGGGGAAGGGGGAAAGTAGATGGTTTAAGTGGTAAAAAGATAAAAGTGACAGTTTTTATAGCCAAACCAATTACTCCTCTAGAACATTCAGGGTCAGAATTGCAGCGTAGTAAGCCACTGTGGGACAAGTTATGCATACTCAGCATGTAATGTAAAATGGATGATCTGATAAGCATGTATTACTATATCACACATCCGGCATACTTCAGTAAAAAAAAAGATGACCTCACCTATTTGAAGTGTGTCAAGTCGAGATTTCCATAAAGCAAAGTAGTACTTTGAAAAACACTTGCATAATTCAAAACATAGCTATAACATAGCTATAAAAATGCACTCGCTCAAAACACAGATAATTCTGATATTGGACTATGCACTTTTTAATAGAGAGACATGGCATGAAGCGTGTGTATGGATGATACAGTATATTCTTAAAGACTGTGCACTCTAAAATGATCCTGTAGCAATACTGGTGAAGAACAGGTGCTGCATTTTCACCCTGGAGGTGGGTGGATTTTAGTGCACAATGGGAACATCTCAAAGGAAGTGTATAGATATATGTTCCATCTGGTAAATGCTGAAGAAAAGAGGTGTCATAAAATCAAGAGTCTTTTGACTATGCCCTGCCCCAGGATGAACATGAAAATAAGAACCAGCTTGTACTTCAAACTTAGTCTTTTCAAAAGTTCTTTCCTTTTTTGTTTCTAATACTTGCAAGATTGTCAGCTCATCAACAACTCATGAACTACTCTTCCCCCAGAAGGAATAGTTCTTACCCATCTTAATACTTTCTAAAGACACTGTAAAACTAGCTTTTTCCTTATAAAGAAATCCTTCAGCAACTAAGTGGAAAAGAAAGAAGTATTGAAACAAAAAGCTCATTCTACATGTTTTCCATCCAATCCCTTCATCTTTGTTACTTTTTGCTTCTAACCCTATTAAAAGACTGAAATAATAATTATTGGCGTAGGTTTACCAGTCTACAGATTTAGTATCCAAAATCCTGAACTTCAACTATTTGACACATACACTTCTGTAACCGATTCCTTGAATGTAATAATTCTGCCAAAATACCACAAACATTGCCATGTTTCCTTCATATTTATTCCACTGTATCCTATCTGTATAACTGTATGTTATCTTTATATACCACAGATAAGATACAAACAGTTGGTCATTTTTTTTTAAAAAAAAAAGTTTGAATTCTTACTGGAAGTGGCTCATATGGCAGTATTTTCTTATCAGTTTTCAAGTCCTACTGAGTAGTCTCTCTCCAGAGCTGATAAGATTAGCATTTAGAAGTACATTTTCCATTTATATTTCTTATCTTTTTTTCTGTACAGAAGAAAAAATTGTCTGTCATACATATTTAGATTTATTCTATGCTATGGAAGTAATTTTAAGCAATTATCTCTATTAAGAATTTTAAGACACTCATCTTCTACCCAATTCTAGACCACCCGATAAGAAGTCACACTCAAAGGTACAAATGAAACAAGAAAAAACAAACAAAAAAAACCCCACAAATCTAATGTTAG
>NW_028186534.1:7531557-7583029 GCF_003343005.1 Rhea americana | reverse complement strand
AAAAAAAAAAAAAAAAAAAAACTGACTTTTTGAGATAGGTACATGGTACATTAAGCTATTTGGTGTGTTATTTTTCTACTAGAGCATATGGATGTCTGATGAACTTCACCACAATATAGTAAATTTTATACCGTCGAAAGCCACGCTACATCATTGTTAATGATGTCTTTTACCTGTAAGCTAGACACACAGCAAGTCATTGTAAATATGGGCTTAGGACACAATACTGTCAATAGTAATAGCTGCCATTTTCATAGCATTTAGTCTTTTCAGCAAGACTCCAGATTTGCTTGAGATTAGCTTATTGCCGTGTGTTTCAGCCTAGGTATGGTCTTTGAACACACCGCCATTTATTTTCATGCAGAAGACTAATGTTGCATACAAATGTGAGATCTTGCTCACAACTTAGCTGGCTCCAGCCTTCAGACACCACTTTACAGAGCTATAACAGCTCAGCTGGGATTAGTCCTCTACTACACTAGGCAGGCATGTCTTTGGATACGACTTCATCAACATTAGTTTGGCTAGCAGCAAGGCAAATGTCAAAATTATTCGCAAATTAAAACAGGCAAAACCACCTGAAAGAGATCACTCACACTTTCACTTGAAATAAAGATACCATTTGTCAAGCTTATTTTATTTAGACCAGGATACAAGCCAGAAGGTGCGATCTTCCAGCAGGGACAAATCCATGAGACCACAAGCGCGTCAGCAATTTCTGCAAGGGCTTTGGGCTCCCGGCCACCCCACTGCCACACGGTGGCATCCTGAATGCACCCGGGGAGCTACCACGCCATGCTGCAATGAGTCCAGCGGGACTTTCACAAAAGCAGCTGGCAAACACCCAGCTATTGACCAGCAAGGGACAGGTGGAGAAATACACTGCTGGTAAATGTCAGACAGATTCATCATTTAACAGATATCCCGAGCTGGGAGAGAACAAGCAGGTTAATGGAAAGCAAAATAAATAAATAAATGAAATTTTAAAAGACATTTGGAGAAGGAAGAAGGGTTATACGAGAATGCCAGGTAGGCTCATTCCACCACACCAATCTGTGAGCAACGCAGCGAGCAAGCGCTTCTCTAGCTGCAGAGCGCACGGCCTTGCTCGCTGCCTCTGAAGCCAGATTTGTTGATGCACAAGGAGGATCCAGTTTACCAGAAGCGACCAACAGCCACAGAATTGGGGGGGGGGGGGAAGAGCAATGTGAAAAACAGCTCCCAGTGAGAAACTGCAAATGGACTTCCCTGTGCAGAATGCCGTCCACCCATACAATACACGATGGGGAACATATCAGCCAAAGCATGGGGCAATGCAAAATAGTACCGGGACTCTGCTGGCGTGTAACAGCAGCAAAACTGGTTTGATAAAGCTGCTCATTTGTTTAATTTTTATGCAAAACTTACATTATATCTAGTTCCATATTTATCTATTACAAGATTGCACACAGGCCTCATCCAGCACTGGTTCCTTCACATGCAGGCCCAGAGAGCCAAGTTTCACTGCCTCTGTAATCTAAGGGAAAAATACCAAAGCCTAAGAGAAAAGACCATTCAAACAAATGAACCTGAAGAAAATATCCTCTTCCACTGGGCTAGATTTTATCTCCTGGTTCACATCAAAGCACTCAAGCACCCAAAGCCAAAGGCTGGTTCAGTATCCCCTTCAGTACATAACTTGTGGCTGCTAGACAAGATTTTCTGCCAAACACAGAAATTAAACGCTAATGAATTCAAACCCCGCTGGGGATATACTACCATTAAAATTCAATATATACTAATGCAGTGCCGTGCTTAACAAATAAGCCGGCCACCACACCCAGAACGGCCAAATATACTTAAGGTTTATTTTCCTGAAAGGAAAAGTGCACAAGTTGTAAGACTAACCTGCTAAAGTGTTGCTGTACTTACTAGCACTCAGTAGCGCATGTATACACATCAATAAAACTTTACTTTTTAACCTTGAATGCTAACAAATTCTAAAATTTTTATAGCAAATTCAATAAAGCATCTTCCATTATATACTGCTGAACTGCTCCATCAGGAAAAAAAAAAAAAAAAAAAAGAAAAAAACCTTTGATTAGTGTCCTTTTCTATCTTTTATACCATCAACGTGCCTTAAAATTCTAAATGTGATTATTGTTAGGAAACTTTTATACATTGCCATAAATTTACACAGTGCCCTTCAGAGACAGGAAATTTTTTTACTTCATTAAAAAAAAGTTTTTATTATCCAAGTCAACACTGATAACTGATACCCAGCATTACGAATCGTATACTTAGAGATCCTCTAGGGATCAGAGCAAGTTAGCTTGCTGGCTCTAAATATGAGCAAATTCTTGATTCTCTCCATGCTGTTGAAGAAAATCAATTCTACATAGTTACTACTTTATAGTTCAATTATCTCATACAATTAAAATTAGTAGTGTTAAAGATCCTTTGCTTCTTGTAAAAATCCTGCAAGGCCACAAAAGGGTACACATGCATGCATGCTGAGACCTTTATAAAAAAACATTTCAAAGAAAAACTGACATAATCATGCCCAGTACAGAGATAAACAGGGTGAGATTCAGACATCTCCCTCATATGCTCACTGGAGCCAGTAAACTACACGTGACCCATATCCACAGGGATTATCCACTGCTTTACTCCTTTCTTCCAAGCCCCCATTCAGACACACTTTGTTAAAAGCTTCCATTCGATAACATGTCTCCAGTCCCATTGGTGAAGACTTTACCAATCCTCTTCTATTAATCCTCTTGATTTATGCATGCCATAGACTAGTCGTATTTTAAATACAAGAGTCATAGTAAACCACTGAATAGCAGTTCCCCAACGTTTTCTAGGTAGCAGTAAGGGGAACAATTACATTGTTACAGCCATTTAGTTATGGATAGCCATCAAAATGGGCATTGGAAGTTTCCTATTCAGTTCTCTCCTCCTCCCCCAAAAAGGTTAGGTTATGAGTAAGCATGCCTGGTAAACCTTCTATTATCAAGTAATGAGAATATCAATACACTAGTGTTGTGAAACAAGAATACAATATAGCCAACTTGTATTTAAGCAGCAGGAATCTTAAACTAGTGTTTAATACCTGACCTACAGTTGAGCATTTATCAGCTGTGAAAGCTGAAAGAATTAGATTAATGCTTCATCATTCAAGATATGAGGAAGAACTCAGTGAATCTAATACATTTTTCTTCTAGCTTAAAGAGAAGAATAACCAGGTGTGCATTCATATAAATTAGAGTGCTGAGTATTCAAAGAACATTAAAATACAAATCATTAAAGACAGTATGCATCTTTTAAAGGCAGTCACAGATAAAGCATGATAAACACTACTGGAACAGCCCATGCTTGAAGTCAAAGCCTGAATAAGTAATTTGCTTTGGAATCAAAACAATATATAATTTTAGTATTATGATAAAGAGAATCAAAAAAACCCCACAATTTAAATGAAATTTGTTATTATGAATTCCAAAGATATCTTGGAAAGTCCACCCTTTACATCTTCTTGCCCTTAACACAGTCATTAGGCAATTTAGGGCAGAAGATACAACATACATCATCTTACTACCTTTGCTTCACTTGCATCCTTTCACAGATGGCACTACAACAGTTCTTACTTTAGGTTGGCATCTCCCATGCGTGCAATAGCTCAGCAGTGTTAAACCCAGCTTTTCATTCAGTAATTATCACATCAGTTTCCATTTGGCTGTTTTATAGATTTTCTCTTTGTCTTTCTTCCAGAACAAACATGACATTTTTGGAGTCTCTCCACTCCTTCCAACAGGCAACTTTGTTTAGCTCAGTTGGTTAGAGTGTGGTGCTGCTAATGCCAAGGTCACGGGTTCAGTCCCCATATGGGCTATGCTGAGGGTTGGACTAGGTGATCTCCAGAGGTCCCTTCCGGCCTTACCATTCCATGATTCTATGCTATCTCATAGCTACTATTTTTGTCTTCTATTGAATCAGTTCTTACATATAACTCCTCAAAATATAACAACAATGATGATTTTCCCTATCAGCAGCTTCTGCTTTTTTACATAACCAAGGAAACCTGTCAACTGGAAACTGGATAGCATGGTAAGGCAAATCAATGCTTTATCAGAAAGATACTTGAGACAGACATTAATCAAACATTAATACTATTGGAAAAGACTTTGGTTCTCGCACTGACAGAGGAAAACAAGGGATTTTCCATCTTTTATTTTTTTGGCAATATTACTGGGTAATAATGAAAGGAAGTAGCATTAAGTAACAGTGAGCACTAATCAATCCCAATCTGTTCCTAACTACAACTAATTAAATTGCTGTGTGCCATATAAACAGATTTTTTTAATTAGATGTTTCATTTATTGATTGTTTAGACACATCAATGCACACTGCAAGGGATCTTTTCCCTAATAATGGAGTTAAGCAGGCAAAACATTAAGCAAGCTGCCAATTAGCTGATTAAGTGTTTGATTCTTCTCCCTTAAAGACAAGCAGAAATTCTTACTTTTGTAAGTGAGTGTAAAATTAGCATAAAACAATACAGCTGTACTTACATAGTTTTCCAGCATCATGTGTGTTTTGCAGAAAGTAAGAACAGACTTGAATTTCTGAGGACTTTTTCCAAACAAGGGACTTTTCCCTTCATCTACATGCTCAGGGTAAGGCAGAAAAGCGTTCCTTTCCCTGCTTCCTACCACACCATCCAACACTATTCTTCAACAGCTCCCACAAGAACATTTATATACTGATTTTTGCAAGGGAGTAGTCTTTTCCTTATCTCCCTTCATATACTATTTCAATATAAATAAAAGATAAAAAGTGCTTTAAGAGACCTTGGTGCTTTTTTAATTACAATAAATAAGCCATCCCATAAACTCCTTCACATCATATTTCAAATTCACAACAACAGATTAGACATAACTAAAAGCAACACTGTCTGAACCAATTTTCTAAAATCCAATGTAAAACCTGACTTAATATTCACCTTCTTAAGGACTAGAAAAAAAGTAGGAAGTACCAACCCCACAGGCTGGTATCCTAGCACACTTACGCTAGAATTTAGTCCCAGTGACCTAGAAAACAACCAACAGCCAGCAAAGCTAAACATCTTGCAAAACAAATCACAGAATTTGGGCACGAGAGAACAGCTACTATAAAATAAGAGGGAATGTAACCTTCTCCCACAAAGCTGGTGCTCAGTGACCACCTGAGCCCCTGCCCTGAACAAAAGGCAAGCTGCATCCCATTGCCTCATTTTTATCCTCTTAAAGGCCATTAGCAAAACTCAGCTGGCAAGTGGTAACTCATTCACACGTGCACGAGCCTGCTAACAAGATGACTGTAAAAGTCTGAGCGATTTGTTGTTTCCAAAGGGGTTTGGAGTGGAGTGCCACAGGGAGGCCACTGCAGTGTCAAACTGTGGGGTGACAAAGATGCAGAGACAGAAGTAAATCTGCCTCCAACGCAACCTCAAGAAATGGAGAAAGGCCAGTTTGGCTGTAGCTCCTGTCTCATGACTGAACTGTTTTAATTAAGCACACAGACTACAAAATGAACCAAGGAAATGCAGGCCCCCAAAAGGATAGGAAAAAGCTGTCTCAACAACTCTGTGGCTTCCCCAAATACATTATCGTCAAAACAGTTAATTAAAACATCATATAAAGTACATCTGTCTATGCTAAACTTTGAATCACTGGAAAAGTATAGCACTTTCAACAAATGGAAATTGTAAAATGAAGGATTTAGCCACTGTAGCTATAATGATGAAATTTTTATTTTGGATCTTATGTTAAATCATTGTATATTTTTGTCACAATTTGAACAAAAGGAGAAACCACAAAAGTAAGTATAGATCATTCACCAAATACAAAAAACAGTAAAAATGCTAAAGCCTACTGTCAGCATTTTTTATTCTTCTGCTTTTTAGGCAGTTTTTCAATTACCCTTCACTGTAATTTCCTACAGAATCTTTCCTGAAAGCTCTAAGTGTTAGACATTTTCCTCAATATCCACAAATGGCACATAATCTTTTAGAGAATCTGACTGGTCACTCCGGCATTGCGTTACCACCGTTGTTTGTATCCTATAAATCACCGCCTAATAGGAAAAGAAAGGGGGATGGAGGAGCAAGACAATGCAGGACACAAGAAGCAATTCTTCTGTATTGCATTTCTATAGTATTCCAGGCTGAATCTTTGGCCTGTTCATGTATATTTGAAAGCAGCAATTCTATTAGGGGAACCAAGATTTCATTTTAAACCCACCTTGGGCAGTTGGATTATTAAGTTAGAGTATATCAAAGAACACTCTCTGCCTGCCACCACTCAGAAAGGTCAGTCATACAGGGAAACAATTCAAGATCCTTTCTGAAATATCTGATAAGAAGGAAATACTTAAAACAAAAAGAAGGGGAAAAAAAGAAAGGACAAATGTTTGACAGCATGGCCTCATACAATTTTCCAAGGAAAGAGGAAGTCTGAGACATCAAGGCTACTACACTTTGGAAAGGTGACAGTAGGAGGAAAAAAAGAAAGAAAGAAAGAACAGCTTCAGGAAACATAAATGACAGAAACACAGCATTGACTGCTTGTAAATAAAGCTTCGTGACCATGCAGCTTGTACTTACCTGTACAAAAAGACACGATGAATCTCACCACATTGATTTCTCATGTCATACTTTTTCTATTTATACAGCTTATTCTGACTGGATGTCTTTAGTATGAATTGCGAAGGAGACAGAAGTGAAAACTTTATAAGAAACCTTACATAAAAAAATAAAAAGAACAGCTCAGGAAATGCTACACGAATATGATACAGTTGTAGAACAAAGAGAGGTAAAATCTTGATCTAGAAACTACGGCAAGCTCAAAAAACACCATGCGGCTTGCTGTAGCCCTAAGCCGCTTCCTGTCTTTGTAAATCCATCAGTCCCCAGGATTTTATCATCTGAGCCCACACACGGAGTCAGCTCCCTCCAACTTCTCCCGAATGCTGGTTGTCGAAGTCTCCCAAGGATCAACATGCACGTTGCCTGCCTGCCGAGGCTGGCTGAGGAGCTGCCTCCACAGCACTCCGAGCAAGCCTCGAGGTATGTCTGGTCCTACACCACCAAAGGACAAAGCAGCCTCAGAGTTCAAGCACAGCTGCTTTCTTCTGCTCCATGTTGAACCTAAAAGCCTGGAGGGAGTGAGACAAGAGATGAGAGTCAGCAGAAGTTGTCTGAAAATAATCATCAATAAAATCTTTGTATCTAGAACAGATCTCAAAAGCTTTAAGCAACCAAAAGGGACCCCTCCTGAGAATTTAGYGGTGACATTTTAAGAAAGCTGCGATGTTAATATTTCCAGCCATTTCTGTAAGATGGCAGGTGTTCAAAGGCGAGGCTGGAAGTTCAGAGTAGTTATGGTCTCTGCTGGAACTCCCCTGGTTCATCTTCGGCATCCAGTGCCTCAAGTGAGACTGCCTTCTGCTGCCTCGTATCAAGTCAGAGATGAGAGAGTCCTGAACACACTTGTAGCTGCAAACGAACATTTTATACTGCCCTCAGTTGCCTCCTCCTTCAAGCGTCAGTCATGAAAGATCCAAAGTAGGGACCCAAAGTCCAGCAACACCATCCCTTTCATGCTTTAAAGGACTCCAAAGATGTTTCTTTGCCACATTAGACAGAACAGAGTGGGGAACAAGAGTTTTCCTAAACCAGGAGAGGACAATCATGACAATTAAGATGTATTTAAGCTTCTGTGCTGGCTGCTCTTGCTGCTGGCAATTTGAACAACAAAAGCTCATTCCTCGAGGCAACTTAGTTGGGGAGCCTGTGTCTGGATCAAAGGACAGATAATTCTCTGTAATTTGACTTCTAATATCTCTTTAATCATGGTTATAGAGTTAGGCAGCATCTGAGGATGTCACTGTAACACCCACTGCAAATTGTCATAACACCTGATTCTAACCCAGCCGAATACAAAAGTTAGGTCCTTTGACTTCTAAAAAAAAAAATGGAAAAATTATGATCTTTTATTAATTCAGCTATCAGTAATCTATTCACAACTGCTTGCAAGGTGTTAATTCATATTATAAATTATGCACAAAGGTCTGGAGAAAAAAACAGTATAATATCTGACTTTCTCTAATTGGAAATAAAAATAAGTATATTTGGTTATTTCAGTAATCATCCAGTTAGAGACACTGACTGAGTGACTGAACAGTTTAAATGTAAAATAAAGCAGATTTTCCTTGTATTTGCAAAGAGCACAAGACAGGCCTGTTACTGCTAATGAAAGGCCAACTGATTTCAGCAGAAAGGTTAGGTTTCAATTAATTATCTCATTCAATGTCTGAACCCTGTCCGGTGACAAGTCTTCCTAAAAATGGATCAAAATAATACAGTATTGTCTAAATTATTAATGATTTTCCCTCAGATATGCCTACAACACAAAATCATAATAATATTTGAAGCTTTCATCACACTTTGCTAGCTAAAATCAAGTTTTTCTCTTGCTTTTGCTGTTTAGTTTCAGAAGATGTCAAACCACATGTTACTACAAATTAGGCTATTAGGGATTCGGTTCCCACATAGGCATCAAAAAGTTTAATCACTTTTTTGGAAGAAATCAGTAGATAGATGATCTCCTTAGAAATGCTAGACAGAAGTGTTAAAATCAAGGAGTTYCTATTTTGAATAGCCAGAGTGTCTACAGTGCTCTTAGAAAGCCGTCGTGGAAGCCGTGCTCTTGAAAACCTATTTCCAGCTATGAGATCTGGCATCTTGGGRAAGGAAGAGGGAACTTAAACCAGAAATTCCCCCAGAAGTGAAGCTTTCACTGACTCCCACACCGAGATTTTCTACAAGAGCAAACTCTTGTGCATCAGAGGGGAGGAATGTAGGGGCCTCTCCTAAAAATAAAAGCTTCCTTTTTTGCCACTGCCACTCAGTTGTGATTGCTTCATTGCTTCTTTAGAACAGAGAACAGCTAATAACAGCAAATATTATTCTCCTGAATACTTTCTCTTGCCCCCCCCCTTTTTTGAATCTCTCTATTCATAATATTTATGCTTGAATTCTACTTCTTATATCATCATTTTCATGAAATCCTCACGATTCAWAGAAAAACAAACTGTATTTTTTCCAAATATATTTTATGCCTTTCAGTTTATATTCAAGTAACACATATTTTTAAGCAGTGAAAGGCAGAGAGAGCAGAAGCTGGTTGGGCTGAGCATTTGGTTCACTACTCTAATAATGTCTACATCCAAATATTTTCAAATACAATTATACGAAGTGTTTCAGGTTATCAGTGTCCTCCCTCCCCACACAGGTACTCAATAATTCTGACTTACTTTAGCTAAGTTGTCAGCCCATTCTAAAAATTAAAAAAAAAACGTTAAGGTCTTTCAAGCAGAGCACTAAGCTAGACTGATCTGCACTGAGCTGAGTTCTTCTGCAAGACCAGAAAGATAAGCGAAACAAGCCCATCATCCATCACCTCTCCTGACCTCAACAGAGATAGTATCAAATTACTTGATCAGCAGATTCAGACAAGAAGAGAAGATGTAAAAGCAGTTGTTTAAAATTTGCTCCCAGTGAGTACGCTGAATATTGTATTGTTTGTCAGTCCTGCATTGAATTGCGTTATGTTATGTTATGTTATGTTACGTTACGTTACGTTATGTGTCTAAGTGAGCATTAAGCTGCTGAAGTTGAGGGTGTTTTGGTAAAATKACTTTAAAGTTGTATACAGAAAAGGTCCTTTCAATCATTTACTTAGGCTAAGAAATGTTTTTGTGAACACTTTATGTGCTTTTTATAAGGGCTGACATGCAATCAGTATGTGTAAAAAATAAAACTCTACACTTGTTTTAGATGTGATTTTTCTAATAAACGCATCCCATTTAAGTGCCCCCTAAAATCAACATCTGACTTAATTAACTACATGGCAAAAATAGCAGAAACCATTTAAAGTGAACTACATTATCTGGCTGTCACTCTCATAGACCCTTATGTGGATGGTTATCTGAGATGGGAAGTTAATCTGCCCCTGAGCTGCTGCATGTTCTCAGCTAGACCTGGCATCAGGCTTCAAAGTCCATGCTTCAGGGTGGCAGAGACCGAGCTGGAGAGCCCCAACCAGAAACACGACTGGTTGTGAAAGACTAAATGCACTCGGGCTGCTGAACTAGAGAGAGGACTGGCGGTATCATGATAATCACCATGTCCTTTTTTTAATATTTAAAAGGCCATGAAGGAAAAGAAGGGAATAATCTGTTTACCAAACTTCATGTAAGGAAAGGAATATAAATAATCTGTTTACCAAACTTCATGTAAGGAAAGGAATATAAATGTCAGCAAGGGAAATTTGGGTCAGATATCGTAGTCTTAGGACTAGTGAATCACTGTAAAACAGAAAATCTCAAGAGCCTTTGTGAAGCCCTCCCCATCAGAGACTTAAGAGTAGCTTGGAGAGAAACAACCGAGAGAGAGCTGATCCGGCCTGCAGCAAAGGGAAGGATGCCCAGTTCTCGGCCAGTCTCATTAGCCTGTGATGTAATGTAGCTTCGTGAACAGTCCTAAGATGGACATCATAACTCTGTGTTGTTTATTCCTTATGGATGCTCAGTGAATTACAACTTATCAAAATTTTTAACAGAATGTGAGGAAAGAACAAAAAGCCACTATGTACGCTGTTACCACATTTGACAATTATCACCTCCAAATTTGTTTTGTGCAATGATAGACAACTCAGGCACAACAGAGGCATTACCTCATTGAATTTGACATGCTTAAGGATTGATTCTGGCATGGGTTGCAGAAGGGATCTTTTTGTTTTTCTTTAAGCCATGAGTTAGGCTCGTCATTAAAAACCCGTTAATTGTATGGGAAGCACCTGGCAATATGCTTTCAGGCCTCCCAGTCTGGACTGACTAAATGCAGGCGGAAGATGCCTAGGATCTGGTTCCCTCATACCAAAACGAATCACAACCTAATCCRGCTTTCACAATCAAATCAGTCTGAGTTCCCACTAAAGTTGAAAATCAGTTTACAGCAACATGAAGAACTCTGTCAGTTCTGGCAAATAGCCATCCCAAAGCTAATACAGTAGTCTGCCTGCGTTAATCGTACTGAGATATTTACCCTCAAAAGATGTTAGATATTTTCTCAACCTTGGTTGAGTCACCAGCCACGTCGGCTGTATGTGACACAACATGTATTTCATGCATCCGTGGCATGCCTTAGTGAATTTTGCTTGTTATATTTGACAGATGGCTATTAAGGCAGATTTCTGAAAGGTATCAATGGGCAAAGAAAAATCCAAAAATAACTTACATATTTTAGGAAACAACTGTCACAATAAATTCTAAACAAGCAATTGGGGAAAGAGTGATGGCACTGAATGACTGGAGGAGTGAGGCAAACTTGGGATGGGAAAAAAAATAGCTGTACCATTGCTGGTGGCAGCATCAAAACCAAGCCACTAGGTTCTTCTACTAATACCATGGTGGATTTGCTCAAAAGGCATACTCATAGTTCAGAGGAGTTGGCATTTGACATTTTTTCCTTGTAATAAGTAATTTGTGTAATAAAGCTGTGAGGAAATTGAACTTGTCAGCATGTTAAATGCATTTGTCTCCCAGAATATAATAAACTACACATGTGGAATTGATAGGATTGGAAGCTGAAATTCCCTGAGATTTAAAATTTAATTTATTATTACTTTTTTTTAATCCATTCAGATGTTCAAGTTTTACCAGTTAACTATGCATAATAATTTCATTTTAAATGTAAATGAAACAGATGACATAGCTAGGCATTGAAAATAAACATTACCCAAAGCGGACAGACTAGTAGAAAAATTATTTAAACCAGTGCATTCCAGCTTTCCAGTAACATGGTCGAATGCTATACCGTAACAAGACGCAGCTGCAAACTCAAGCTTTTGGTATAAAAATACTACTTTTATGCATACATACATATACATATACACACATTAATACACATATATATGTATACACACACACAAACACATATACATATATACCTGACATTTGAGTATTGGTGGCCAGATTCCCACAAGATGCGCTCTGCACACTGGACTTTGGAGACCTTGCATTAGCTTAAAATAGCTGCATGCAGCAGGGTGGGGTGAGGGCTAGAGGATTTTTATTTGTTTCTTATTTCTCCTTACCAGCTAGTGCTTACTTGAAAAACACAACTACAGGGGAAAGAAAAATAGATTTATGAGCTGTTAAACAAAGTAGATTTCTGTTATGACCTTAACTGACAAAGAGTAAATTACTCCGCAGTTTACAAGCATGGATTATATTGTTTGTCAAAGTATACTAAAAGGCAAAGAGGAGAAAGTTGTAAGATATTATGAAACTGACTTTTTTTTCCACAGTGGTTAAGGGGTTTATGTAGAACCCTTTAATTCATTTTAGCACCACATCATGTTTTTAGTAGGAGAAAAACTTTCAGTTTACCAAAACAAATTGTTTTTTTAATCTATTATTTCTATATGCAACTTTCCAGTATATTTATCTGAAAGCATTATAGAAAATATGAAAGACTGTGGCTTCTTCTGACCAGTTTATAACTTAACTCTACTAAATTTATGAGCGGAATATGTCAAATTTGAGCATCAAGATACATATTCCATTCAATACAAAATTACATTCTAATGTGAAATTTTTATTTAAGGGAATAACGTAACCCAGGAGAAGGTCATACTCTGACAACTTGATCTTCTTAAAGATATTACAGAAATAGATTTAACGTTAAGGATAAATAAGAGGCATCTACCTAAGATTTGGAGCGGAATAAAATAATACTTAAGGTATAACAGCGCTTTCCTCTTCTCCAGTCTTACTTAAGAAATTCCTTACCAAGAGCATCACATTTATGTAGACATATTTTATTGTCTACATAATTTGTAGACCATTTGAAGGCCAATAGGTTCAGGCAACATATACCAGTACGGGTCTATAAAAACCTAGGTTTAATTACTGAGCTCACCACAGGTATTTTGTGAACCTGGCTAAGTCGCTTTGTTTTAGTGTCTTTCTCCCACCTACGAATGGATCGAATGACTTCTGCAGCACTTCTCAGGATCACCTCAGCACTTCACATTAACAAAGGCCCTCCTGTGAAGGGGTTGAGGACACAAGTGATGCTTTTTGGTCTTTTTTTCTCTACTCTCATGGCACAATATAATTTGCAAGTTTTAATATTCCATACTGCAAGACTCAAGCTACGATGTGTTAAGAAGTGCTCTGGGGTGTGATGTATGACAGTATTTGAAGTGTATATTTGTGCATCCTGCCATACCAAACATCCAGCAGCTCAGAGCTTACTAAACTTTGCAATCCCACTCATGCCTATATCCCTGTATTTGGGAGAATTTTCTAAATAGGGGGTGAGGTCGGGAGAGGACAATGACTCAGGTCACTTCAGGGGCTGGAAAGAGTAATTAGAAGGGATTGGATTGGTCTTGGGTTATTCAAACAATCGATGGGGAACATTTTCTAGGTAGACTTTTCATTCGGACCACCAAAGGTCTTTCTTCAATAAGCCACTAACCCCATTGAGCAGTGTTGCTCAAAATAGAAAAAATTAAAAGCACTTTAARTGCCGACTAACCAAGTTATCTCACACAGAATCTATTTTTAATATATTTCAAGAGTAATAATTGCACTACTAGAAAATGGAAAGGTTAATAAACAAATTCCATACTTGGCAGTTTCAAATATGCAAAAAGACCATGACACAGACTTTAACATCACACAATTTCGAGGTAGTCTTAACTATGAGCCCTTCTTGAGCAGCTGGACTAGTTCTTCCTACGTCTGTGCCAATGGCCATGTCCATGGACTGCTCTTGGTGTCTAGCTGCCTGCCACCGTGCCCTCAGTGTGTCACCTCTCAGGTTTCTCCCTCAGGTGTATTCATATTGCCCAAAGTTAAAATGCTCCGTTTCCCTCATTTGCTCACCATTGCTGCTGCCTCTGCAAATAACGTCAYGCACAATATAAAAACTCATCAAGGAGGCCATTTATTTCTATGGCAGTAACATTTTCTTTCATAAATATCTTGACAGCTTATTTATAATGTACTATGTAGTCCTCTCCTCTCTTCTCCCTCTCCCTTGGGGAGCAATTTTCTTTAAAATCTACAAGTTAGAAATGGCCAACGAAATATATGTGGGTAGAATTGATATACAAAGGTGAGTTTCTTTGCTTTGTTTGTCTGCCATGGAAAATGAGAATAGAACTGAAATCCACGTGCTTGTATAAAAAAATGCTTACTCACTTGCCCGTAATGTACAATTTCACATCTTTTGGTATGATTTCTATCACCCAGGAAATTATGTGCTTGGAGATCCCATTAGATGATAGCATCTAATAAAAATCTTACATTTCTTTTCTGCTCTGCCTATACACACCTCTAATTTAAGAGCACTCTTCCTTAGAATTTCATATGGCAAACATTTTTCCTGAATGGTTTTTTTTTCAGGACTAAGAAAGAGATAGAGAAATATGTGCATAAGGAACAGCTGCCACCAGTGAAATCACTTTCTTTTTTCATAACTTCAGCCCTTGGCAGAGTCTTGTAGGGCTAAGTTTTGAAATCTTTGTAACTAGTTACAGTTTGCAAACAAAACTATTGAATCAGGCTGTGCAAAAGCTAGGTTTATTACAGATCATATTGCTGCAATCCAAGCTCATTGAATGTTTCCAGATCTCTAGAGAAAAAAATTTTGCATCATTCTCCAGACGATTCCTCCTGCTTGAGACAACGAAAAACTATTTCAGATACGAGTGTTAATCCATGAACTTCTGCTGTAGCATCACATGCAGTCAAAGGTGTGAACACTGGGAACATYGGTGTGGTTTAGTAGGAATATGATTTTTGTAAGGGTACTTGAGAACTGCTGATAAAATCCCCAGGAAACATAAATGAGGAGCAATGACTTCACCCAAGAAGGAAATGGCATGTGCCATTTCACGGTCATGGACACACACACTCAGCCTCTTTTCCTAGCAACACACTTTTCCTCATACTTGTGCTCAAAGCTTATTGTATAGCCTGTGAACAAAAAACTGTAGAAGCAATAGGAACAACAGCTATCCAGGACAAGAAACTTAGCTCATAAACAAAATATTCCCAAAAGATGCAGAGAATACTAACTGTAATTTGTGCAGGTCAGTCTCAACTGACATATTGTACCAGCAATGCTTTTTCTTTTCTTTTCTTTTTGTGGGTGGAACACGGTTAAACTGCAGATTGGATTTTTTCTTGTGTCAGGGCCACACACACCTTGCTTTTCTGGTTTTCAACTTCTCTATGACACTTTGCTGAGTAATAGAATATACRTTGGATTTTGTGCAAGACACTCAAATTACAAATGACCCGAATTGCTTCCTTCTTGCTAAGCAGAAAATATCCTGAAATGTATTACTTGGCAGAAGTTCTCCAGGTTATTTTTTGAAAAATGAATTTTCTCTGGTAGGTAACATAATGGTTGATATATTGATTTAACTAAGAAGTGTTAACAAAGTTTAACTACCGAATAAAAATTTTCTTTTTTCCCTAAATATACATTTCATTGTGTTGAATAATAACTACCGTAATCACAGTATCCATATTCYATTTTAGCTTTGTTGTTTGAGATTTTATTTTAAATTTGTAAATGAAGAACATGCTATTAAAAGTGACAGACTAACAACACCATAAATTCTTATTCACCTATTAAAAAAAATCTGAAAATATAACTAAATGCTTCCCCACAAAATCACATCAGTGTATTTTAGTCTCATTTTAAACTCTGACAATAAGAACAAGAGTATAATTGAAATTAATGTACTTAYTTAGTCCTATTGAGCCAGCAAGTTACTATTGCATTTGTGAAGCTGCTTCTATAATATATTCTTTGATGCATGCCARATTGGCTATACATGCTTTACTAACATGGACCAGACTTGAACTTCTGAAGTAGAGATGAATCTGTCATGGTTTCTCACCAAGATAACAGGTTTTCCCCCTGCAGAACCTTTACTTTTAGAATGGAAGCTTGAAATTTTCACCCTTTCTCACTGGGTAAATTTTTACAGTATTYTAAATGAGACTGATTAGGAAAAATTCAAAGATTAACAGTAATCAAATAAATTCAGATTAAATCTTGKGTGCTTGTAAACAAAAATCTCAGAATAAAAACTTGTTTGCCTACAACAGGTCTCAAGTGCTAACCAAGAGATAGTACAAAAATATTAGCAAGTAACAAAAGCTTGCGTAGCTCAGTGCATGGATTTTGTATGTCAGTCCATGTTTCTTGGCTGCAAGCTAATCTTGTACAGTTTTCAATAGTGAAATAGACTTCCACTCACTATTTCGCACAGAGCCCTGACTGTTCTCTAACTCAAAATCTCTAGCTATGATAATACAAAGAAAAAAAAAATCTCCAGCCTTAAACAGGCAGGAAGATAAATAAGCAAGCTCCAACAGAGAGCAAATTAGAGGCCATCATTAATGTTTACCAGAATATTAAAATTTYTGATAGGTTAAAATAAAAAGAAACAGATCCACAGATTTGTGATTACATTAAATGTCAATGGAATTATAATTGCCTTTGTGAACTTATGATTTTCTAACACTGTAATTGTCACCTATCTAAAAATCTACATTCTAAAAACTAGTGACATTTACACTGCTTCATAGGATCACAGAAGGATTAGTTTAAAAGTGCATCAAATWTAGGTTTACTAATTGATTAGAATAWTTTTCTGAGGMCAAAGACTTTTCTTTTTCAGACAGGAATCTTTAGTTTCTAGGGTTTCACTATTCAAGTATTTTAGGTGGTCTGAAGCCTGGTAGGTTTTATCCAACAAAAGTTATTTTACAGACTTGTGAATTGGAAACCTACATGTCAAACATACACAAAAACACAAAGCCCATATAAATTCAGCCCAGATTTTCACAATAGTATCATGACATAGCTTGGTAGGGAAACATTCAATAAAAACAACATTGTTTACTACTGTACTTACAGAATTTTTTAGATATCTACTGGGAAAAGGTACAACATTTAAGGGTAAGTTTATCTTCTTTTAATCCATGATAGTGAAATAGGAATCCTGGGATATTTAGAAGGTGCCGTGACCTTTGGTCACAATCTGATTTCAGACTACTTGTTAGCAGCTTTGTAGTAAGGACCACTTAATGTGGGCTGGTGGCAGTGCAAAGGAGCACAATAAACTGACCGTCAGCAGTGATAATTCCCAGCAAGCTTTGAAGGGACTCTGTGACTTCTCTGAAAAGGACTCCCACTGAACCAAGTCACCATTTATTAGGCTCGTCTCATCTGCACCACTTAACAGGCAATACCTGCACGGCAGAAGCATGCTAAGACCTAAAATCCATCATGCAACAAGGCCACACTAATTTATCTAGCAGTAGCTACCAAATTCATGAAAGCATTTTGCAGCCATGTGAGGCTCATTAAAAAAAAAAAAAAAAAAAAAAAAAAAAAAAAAAAAAAAAAAAAAAAAAAAAAAAAAAAAAAAAAAAAAAAAAAAAGTGAAGAATTAATATTTATGCAAAGTTTCCTAAACAAAACCTGTATTTCTTAGTTATTAGGTGCATTATGGTAAGAATAGAAAAATCTAGCTTGAGAACTTGTCTTCAGAATGAATGGGATGAAGCCTTCATAGCCAATACAGAGCAAAATGTGTCTTGTAGAAAAATAGCTTATGACAGCCAACATATCTGAAAACCACACACTTGTCATTTAGAGTCACTCAAAGTGCATTTAATTTTCTTCAGCAGTTCTTTTCCCACCACACTCCCACCCCTCTGGCCATCTCTTCCTATCGCCCCTGTACATTTCCTTACCATTTCATTTTTTTTAACCGCTTCAGTGGATGTTTATTTGAGAAATTTCTTCCAGCTGTCACGTATCACAGACAGCTTGGCAGACTGTTTTAGGATCAGTGCATAAACTTTCCCTACTACTGATACAAACTGGTGCTGAATGCCTGGGGGGAACTGACACCACTTGGATATTTCTCCTTGCCACCAATATCCCTTTAATATGCTTTGATTTAATGACAGCCATGGATGGATTTTGCAAGTCGCCTTTCTTTTTCTTGGCACCAACACATCCCATCCTGAAGTGCCCCGAAGACATTTTCTTTGATACGAGGTGACAAGGCCTCCGTTKTTACACGCAGGCACATACAGCTCTGAAACTACTTCCAAGTCCGATGCGACTTGTGTCAACCCGTTGTTCCCTAGCTCGTTGTTCTCCTCTAGCTCAGGGAGGGCTTCTCCTTGCAACAAGCTTAGCACTGGAATTTATGGAAGAGACATCATGCATCCACATGAAGTGAAATCTCAGAGAAATATTATATGCATTACCAGAAGAGATAATTTTTGCAAATGAAAAAGCTACAGTATTCTGGAACAATGGCTGAAGACAAGACAGTAACATTATTACCCAGTGCCATAATTCAGAACATTGCTCCAGCACGCAGAAGTTGGACGATAAAGAAGCACACTATACTGTCTTTATTTAAGATAGAAATTTAGAATTTACCACTAAATATTTTTAATTTAAAACATATACATGCCAAGACTCTTTTCTTTTATTTCTTTTATTTTTTTTTAATCAGAGACTCCCCCTTTGTTTGTTGTATAGGCTGCACCCTTTCCAGCAGTCTTTAAGAAAAAGCCTACAGGAAGAGCTTTTGCATAAAGATCATTACAGGCCATCCAGCTTGGGGCAAAACACCCCCTCTAATCATCAGTCATAGGACCCAGACAAAAGATGAGCAGAAGAAAGGACAAACCAACATAAAGGCATATAGACTATTTTCCTGCAGTAGCGAGACAGAAACAGCTGCTAGACAACACTGAAAGAAATGGCACCTCAACTGAAAAAGCCAATTTTGCTTTTTCTACTCTTTAAATGAACTGAAATCCAGGACATAGAATTAACTGTTGCAAATATTCCAGGATAAACAATGATCTTTCTAAACACACAGAAAGCCTTTCACTTCTCTCCATTTCTACTAGACATAGCCAAGTTCATCATCCTGGCATAGCTCAACAGCTCAAAATACAGAAGCTCAATATCATGAGCAAGCACAGCTGGTGCTACAGCAGGGCTGCAGCAAGCAGGGAAAGATGATAGACAAAATGCTGAGCATTTGACATACCAGATTAACTTGCTGAGACTGTAACTCCTATCCAGAAAACCCCAGCAGTAGATAACTTATGTTATCTAGTCTACCTTTTGGCAATAGGGTGGYTTGCAATAGTAACTATTACTGTTTTCCAACATTTCTTTTTTTAATTGCATGTAAAATACAAGATCCCAATAGTTACAACCAAAGCCARTGAGAGTTGTGGGCTCTCATGTCCTTAAAAATAAATTCAAGTAATAATTAAAAAGTTATGTACTATATCAGCCACTGCATATGCTACTAAAGGGTAATTTTGATATCTGRCATTTCCCTATTATCACAAAGGCACAAGCTCCTAGTACTCCTTATGAAACTATGCATTTTACTGTCAGTTATCCTGCGCCCCAGTCAATCCTCAATCTGGTATTTGTACTGTAACTAACGTATGGATTGGACTACATAATTTTAAAATCTTCACCCTTAGTAGCTTCATCATCTCTCTGGCATTACATTTGACCATTTGTACTTAACAGCAGCCCTGTTCATCCCAGGACTTTGAGGCTAAATACCTCAGGAGAAGAAAAATTCTCCATTTCCAGAAAATAAAATAATAAACAGAAAGGTTAACGATTCCCAGAGAAATACARTAGTCTCTACCTGTAAGACACCACGGGGATTTAAAAAAAAAAAATCATAGGAATATTCAGGTTCACACGGACATGGACGTATCCATYCCAGATAGAAGATCCTCACCCCCTAACTCTGGGATTTCACTCAGTGCATTCATCTTTGCATGACAGTGAGTTTTAACCCGCCATACCTTCATTTTCCCAAAAGTATACAAAAGCAGGATTCCCTTCATGCATATTCTTCCCTTTAAAAGAATGGAACTTTTTTTTTTTTTTTTGACTATGATTGAAGATAGGCCATACTAACAGAGAATAACTTTTAACATCACCTAATAAATATTCTATAAACAGCCAGAACTCTCATTCATGCATTAAATATTTTATAGTCCCTACTGTCTATAAAAATAAATTTGAGGGCAGTAAAATTAAGCAAATGAAAAAAAATCTCGAGGTGGTTTATCAACAAGATGAATTTCATATTAGTAAAAGACATCAGTTTATTTTATCAAAAAAGYGGGCAGTTGTAATTAAATTCAGCCATTTGAACTGACAGAGCAATGACTCTTCCAACATCAAATGTTTGTTATTGCATACTGCCACCACAGGGTGGGAAAAAGAGGGTCAAATACCAGTGGAGAGAGACACTCAAGGTTCATAAGGGGTTAAGCAGGGTGGGTTTAACAAAGGACTTACACTCCRAGCTGCACGGGGAGCCCTGGGAACGGCCAGGAGGAGCTGCCGATGGGAGGTTGCTGGAGGTACAGGTCGGACACCTGGACGGGACTCAACTCATTGTTYGTAACGGCCCCTTAAACATACTAGAAATATTTCCTTATCTTGGCTGTGCTAATCTTGAGCAGCTACTGCCCAGGAAGCAGCTAGACGTTGAATACGTATGCCTGGCCCTGATGGGAACCTGGTCAGTGTGCAGCTTCACACACTGGGCCTGCTATCACGTGCTTTGCCAGGGGCTAAATCCTTGCCAGATCTTCTGCAGATGTTCTCGCTGCACCTACTATTCCCTCTTTTAAAGCATAAGTAGATCTCTAAACTGGAGATTCTGGGAGGATTGCAACTTTATTCACTGATATCTTTTGTTGGATTTTTCTGGCAGAAATGAGATGAATGAAAAAACTTGCAAGAGATTGCAAGAAATTCTCTTAAATTCTTAAAGAGAATTTAAGAAAAAATGCAAAAGAGTAACAATAATTGATACTACTAGCTATGTATTTTATAGAAGGAATCCAGTAATCTAAAATTAGAAAGAGATCTCAGGAAAACTCACTCAGATCCAATCCTATCATTTAAAATGGGTATATTGTGATCCAGTATTGTTCAACAAGTCTCTGAAGTTATGCTACTTACGGTTTATATCTGCTTCCCATCACCCTCTTCAGACTAAAGAAAATAGGATATAAAGGAGAGAGGGGGAGAAAAGGAAATATGAAATGAGATATAAATTAATAAAAAAGATCTGTGGTTTTGAATTTCTCTTYGGAAGGTGGGAATTTTGCTCTGTGGGATGATGAAAAACATCTATCCTAAAAAGCTCCTAATGCCTCAATTCAGATGCACAGCAGAACAGCATGTACAACAATGGTCATTGCCCTGCGTTGTTTACATTTTTTTAAAAAAAGACAAAATAAAGTAYATGAGTTTAAAAGTAATTAAATCCATTATTTTTGGTATTTTCTTTCAGGTTACAACGTGTTTTTAGAAACCCAGCTTTCTTTCAGATGCCGCATGGCCACATTTTCTRCTTTCTCTCATCAAGGCTACAATTTTGGTGGGGTTCAAAAAGGCTCGGCCACAGAGTCTGACTTGATACTGAATCTTGCAAAGTAGGACAGAGCTGAATGTCTTATTCTTGATTTTGGGKCAGCAGGTCATCCCTGTTACTGAGCTGGTGTAAGAGGTAGGAGGCAATTTGCAGACAGGACTTGGAATAATGAAGGCTGCCAAGCCAGCATCCCCACTCATCTACGTAGTTTAAGGAGGTAAGCTGAGGGCTGGTCGCACTCGACCTAAAAGCCTTATTATTACTATTGTGTAGGCAGCAATAGCTTCCTTAATTTTGGTTAGTATTTCTGCTAGGATTCCAAAAGTCAGATTATCCCATTTGCTGAATTCTTCCAGTCTGATTCTTCAGGCTGAGACTGCAGAGCCTGGACTGTAGCAAAATCCTGCTGGGCTCTCAAGCATACCTAGAGAGGCTGCAAGAAAGCACTCAAATGCCCCCTCTTGGCTTTCAAGGCARCATGTAGTGTAAGAGTTATGGCATTAACCAGGGTTGGCTTTAGAACTTGAATTAATGCTGCATTAATGTAGGACTACCTCAACAGTTATTTTAAACATTTAAAAAACTGAAGGGGGGGTTGTTTATTTACATATTTTCTGAGCTATTTACCCCCTGAGTTTATGGCRCTACTCCAAACCAATTTGTCCTTTTGCCTTACAGATAAAATTGTTCTTTTATTTCCTTAGAGAATAACTCAAGCCCTTAATTYTCTACTGTTTTAAAGACCATTTGTTTTCAGATGAAGTTCATTTCCACATAAATAGGTCCCATTCACAAAAGCAAGACTATCCATGAACCCAAAAATCATTGACTTCAGTGACAGTGAGAGCTCACTAAAACTTAGTGGAGACTGCAATTTTATGGTCATTATCTGCAAATGTACCCTCTGAATACCACTGTAGCATATATCTGTAAATTCAAGCATTTCAATGTAAGGACACATTTCCTGAGCACCAAATGGGCAGGRAAGTTGATAAACAATATTCACTTTAATTTATAACATGTTGCCCTTAACTTTTAGAAGAAAAACAGAAGGATTTCAGTCCACTAAATAAAAGAAAGCGACTATAAGAGAAGGTTTTAAAAAATGGAAGTTCTGAAGTTTCTGCAGCACTGCTGTTCTCCTACCTGTGTGCTGGCCCAAGTCACCTGAGATCACAACAAACCACTTGTCCTCCTAGTAAACCCAGGTAACTAACACTTGCGGTTCATGTAGTTTATCCCATTTTCAACTCAACTTACTCCAGGGAATCTAACCCACRTTGCCCCAGTAAACAAGAAATGCCCAGTGATAGGACAAGAGGCAACTGGCACAAACTGAAACACAGGAACTTCTATCTGAACATGAGAAAAAAACTTCTTCACTGTGAGGATGACAGAGCACTGGAACAGGTTGCCCAGAGASGTTGTGGAGCCTCCTCTGGAGATATTCAAAAGCTGTCTGGACGCAGTCCAGGGCATCATGCCTTGGTGACCCTGCTTGAGCAGGGGGTTGGTCTAGATGATCTCCAGAGATTCGCTCCAACCTCAACCACTTTGTGATTCTGTAATGATGAAAATATTATCATCTGATTTATAGGGTGCAATAATTAGCGCTTTTTTTTTTAATGAGTTTAGCAATGAACACAATCAGCCACACCAGAGGCCTAAACTTATGGCTTTATTTTGTGCAAAGCGACGTAGCTGGAAGGACAGCCAGGAGTACATCTAACCTAGGTGAGTCTCAATGGTGCATAGAGCGAACCCTGCTGCTTCTCCCCCATCTGCTGTTGTCACTTTGCTGCTCTCTGATCAATGCTTCCACCAAAGGCAAAAGGACTATGGCCAGCATCGGCTGGTAACACCTTCTCTAGAGTACTGACTGTGCCAGCACAAGAAACCAAAAGGGCAAACTGCAGCCCAGGAAGCCACACAACGGGAACAGCTTACAGTAGCCTTTCCTCCTTGCCTGCATGGTCTCTGTGTGTTCCTCTCAGTTTCATCCACCTGTTTTTAAATCCATATTTCAGAGGCAAGGAGAAAGGAAGATCATGGCTCACAGGCTCATGTTACCCATATGCAGAGGGGCAAAATATATGCCAGTGTGCAGAAGTCAGGAACAAACAGTGGAGAACTGAGTTCAGAAAGTTTTAGAGTAGTACTGCAGAGAGCTATATTAGAGTTTAGCCAGAAACCTCTTCATTATGAGCATGCTYTCCTGGACTGCAGGGTGATTTCTCTGAGGAAATCTTTGTTTTGTATAAGAGCTAACTATATACTCTTCTGCAAAAACTAAGAGTTCTGATACTAAAAATACAATTAGTACAGAAAAGCAATGACTTCAATCACTCTTTTCCCTTTTTTCGTGATTTTGTCATGCTGGTTCCTTAAAATTTCATTTCTACTAAAGGCAGGAAAAAAAAGAATTTCTATTAAACCTGACTATGCTGAACAACATTGATACCATTCAACAACGGGTTAAGTGACATTACAGTGTCTTTGCCACTGTAATTATCTTTAACACTGTTATAAAAAGATTTGGATAAGACTGTGAGGCAGTGCTGGTGCTTCCCTCCTGAGTGACTTTGTCTCTGTGGAGCTCTTTGTTCTGTCAGCCAGGCAGAAAACTCTATACAAGTACCTTTTGATTCCAATATCTAGCAATGACATGCTCAGAAGTTGCCAGGATAACTAGCAACAATTTAATATGCAAATACTAGATCAACTGAGCAGGTACAAACTCCCATATCACATAATTTATGCATTTGGAAGCTGGAAGTATTCAGATCAGGACAAATTTTGTTTCAAGAGAGCAGAGTTTCCTTTGAGCAGTTCTGAAGTGGACGGTGGAATAAAAGAGGAGCTACATCACTTGCAAACACTTGAATAATCCAAAGGTTAAAATTTTGCCTGGCACGAAATGAAAACCATTAACAAGCAAGCAATAATTTAAATTATTTATTTTTTCTTCTAAGAACATTGATAAAATCTTAGATTTACACAGGTTAGCAAGACTTTGAGGAATAATCAGTTTTATAGATTATTTAATACCATTATTCTTCTCCAGGGGCCTGGGAATTGGGGCTGAGATTAATTTAGTAATGTCCTTACTGTTTTTCCAAATGCTGTAAGGCAACAGACAGCCATGATGTTCAAATAGAGCCTTTGCACCTTCGTTTGTGAACAGAGGAATTTACAGCACCTGACCTGCTGCGCAGAGCGAGAGCTCCTGGATCAGGAGCCCAGCAGTGGCAGAGCAGTGGGCTCAATGYGCAGTCACTGGTTCAGCTCATTAAAAGAAATACAGAATGGCTTGGATATCCAGTTTAGCAAATGTATCACAATGAATTATGTCCAAACGTATCAGATGTGGTTGCTCTGTCATAGTGATTTATATGGATAATTCTCAGCTGAGTAGTCCACACCATCACACCTATTTGAGCATTACTTTTGGAAGAGTTGTATAAACCACAGGTTAACTCAAAGCCTGCTACAGGCCAAAGCTTTTTAAATTTGGTTCCATTTAACTAGGGAGCACTAAGTATACCCATTTTAGAAAATATGGTATCTCAACAGACTACACAAGATCAACTTTCTACCTTCACAGTGAATTTTTGGACTTCTGATAGTTTAAGCCCTTAACATATTCAAATACAACATTTTTTCCATAATAATTAATAAGTTATTGTAAAAAAGCCTTGAAAAAAATGTTTAAAGTGCAAGAACACTCAAGAAGTTATTTTTAYACTTATTTTTTTTTTCCTCAATTATTTCATTGTACTCCTGAAAAAGCTATCAAGACTCCAAGACAGTTCTATTCCTCTTTTCTGTTATTTTATCATGTCATAGCAATGTACAAGGCTTGGCAGACAAGGAAAGAAAACAGGTCCTTGTTCCTAGGAGCTTTGTAGCCTAAAGACGATACAACCTACTAAGGCATGACAGTAAATACATGTGGGTGGGGAAATGGAAGTAAAAAGGTTACTTAAAATAAACAGGCATGCTTATTATCTCTGCAGTTCAAGAGCTTTCTGTTAAAGCAAGCACTTATGTCAAGGTTGCAGGAGAAAGAACTAGTTCCTTTCAATTATTTTTACTCCTTGATACACCGGAGTGTGGGTGCAATGTCAGGCCTGAGGGTCACTGCAGAGATGACATGTAGAGTTTATAGCAGACAGGTCCGTAGTGCAACAATATGCTGTACATCTGCCAGTGCCTTTGGAGGCTCCAGCGTGGGGCTGCAGGACTGGCACACAGAGGTTCAGGCGGGTGGAGGCTAGGAACGGTTTGTGCCAGAAGAAGCAAACAAAAAACAAACTCCACAGCAGTTTCGCTAGTCCGTAGGCAAGGCTGCCTTACAGCCCCTTCCAGATCGCACTGTGGGGAACTTATGGGTAATCGACATCAACACTTCAGTTTAGATCGGAAGTGCGCTTTTGAAGTGAACCTCCTCATCCCGCTTCGATTTGCATCAGAGGGAGTCCGAGTGTGAAGGCAGATTTTCAGATGAAACCTAACCAGAGGGCAAACGCCAGGAGTGCCCCGTACACAGGCCAACAGGCGTTTCCACCTCACGGCACCAGACTGAAGCCAATCCAGAGTGAAAACRTGGATTTCACGTCTAGCACAGACTTCACATGCTCAGCACCAGCTGCTTTCCCATATAGATCCATTCCTCTCGCATCAAACTGCTCGCTAATGTAGACACAGCCTAAGGCAGTCTCTGTTCCCGCTTCTTCCTAATATTGAGCACATATGGCTGGGCCAGAAAACCCAACCCTCAGACAGAAGCAAATTGCAATTTCAGTTAGGAAGACTTGTTTTTAGATTTAAAACTATTTGGAGGACAGAATGACTTCTCTGCGAGCAGGTTTTGATGTTTTAGAGTTTTTAAACACACTTCCAAAAGTCTAAGTAATTTTTCTTACCTTTATGTTCCTGATCAGTTATAAAGGTTAAGCTTTATCAGAAAGGACTGATAAGAAATTAAAATTCACTTTTTAGTATCTCCATGGGCAGYGTATGGTCCAGACAGTATCCTGCATATTTTAGCTAATTAAAATCAGGCTACATTAAATTTCARGAATCTAAAGAAACTGGCAACACTTTCCAGACTTTTTACTTACTTTCCTACACAAAAGTATGCTCTAGCTATAACAAAAAACACATTGCAGCTACTTCCTTATGTGAAAGAACATAAAAATTATTYTACCTTGATTCTAACAAATATCCTAGGTAAACAAAGCTGAAATCATTAGTACAAATATTGACTGTTATGTAATACACTCTTCTTCTTACTAAGTTAGATAACTATACAACATGAATAATCTTTCTTCACAGTATCAGTGAATTTACTGTACCTCTGACCAGAAAGCAACAACATAAATTCAATTTTCTCCCATAACAGCATAGGTGAAAACAGAAATGTTATGACCGATTACACAGCATCTTTCACAGACTAAAAAGCTGGGAAGCTCTTAGCAAACACAAATAAACAGCATGGATTTGACATGAGGTCTACATACTCTGCACACTTTTATTGCTAATTTACCATGAACAATTTCTGTCTTGGTCTTTAATTACTTCCTGAAGACAGCCAGCTCACAGTCAACAAAAATAATCTCTTAAGTTTGAAATATGATCTCACTTTCATTAAAACCTGAAGATAGCTGAAAATCCACTTCTCAAAAAGCCTACTGGGGACACTTGAACAGCAAATATCATCTATAGCTTCACAACCAAGGTGCTTGCTTGATGTTTAGAGCAACTGCCCCACAGCGTAAGTAGACAAGACTCACGAGGCTACATGTATTACTGGTGCAATCCTCACTGATGCCAGTAGGTGCATTTGGGTCGTTATCTCCAGAGCCAAGCGAGGTGAATGAGTCTTAATGCCAGTCATTAGTGGGTGAGTGCAAACCTATTCTGTCACCCCCAGGTCAGCAGCTCTACTTAGGATCACCACAGGGCCCAATCTCAACATTGGCAGAAAGAAGTCAACTGACTTTTGAGGATTTGAGATTTCTCTAGAAAGTTAAACCCTACATACGAGACTGCATGAAGCAGCAGATATAAACAGTGCAGGTAGTGATTTAATACAGCTTCCTTCAGTGATAGGCATTTCATAAGAATTTCATTTCAAACAAAATTAAACTCWATTTTATACTTGTATGTTGAGACTGGTATAAATCAGCAAAAGCTATGCAGAATTTGCTGTAATTCTGTCAATTTCTATCAGATGAGCATATGACCTGTCAAGACTACATTCAGACCACAGTGYTTTTATTAAGTGATCTCAGCATCTGTTACTTTTATTTTTTTGTCTTTAACTATAATAAATCACCAATGAACTAAAGTGGAAAGTAAATATGTGCATCAAAAGGGACAGAGTATAAAATATTAAGCTTTCATTTAATGTTAATTGCAGTCACTTCAGATAGAAAGGTAGTGAAATATTCAGCAAGGCAATTTGTTTGAAGATAAGCCCTGCAAATATCAAATCAAATAATTACCTGAAAATAGTCAGATCAGATATCTTCCTTACATTGCCATTCTCCAAATCTATTTTTGTCAAGCTTTTTATACAGCAAAATAATAGGAAATGAAAAGGAAACATTTAAAATTAACATTACTTGAAAATAAAGGCTCAAGGTCTTTGAGTCCCAGATGAATTGCAGAGATGTGCAGCACCCAAGTCAATTCAAATAATGTTAGTTCAGTCAAAGGACAGAACTACATGTTTAAAAAAGCTGTTTTATATCTATATACGTATATACACATAATGAATGTGTGTTTTAGCTTTATCGTTCCCCCTCCACATCATTCCTAAATTTCTTAGAGGCATTTGAGGTGTTCAGATATTTGCATAATGAAAGCCATAGGGAAACTATTATTTAAACTATTTTAATTCACAGCCTTTAAGGCCTGATTCAATGYTTATTGAAGTCGGTAGAAGTCTTTCCATGAGTTTTAGATTAGACCTTCATCTACAGCTATAATGAAAGGGCGTTAAATAGGGTAATACGGGGGCTTATAGTTCTCTTCAAAGCTAGAATTCCTGGAATCAGTTCTTCAACTAATTGATATGCCCCTACCAAGGAGTACAGAAGAGAATTGTATCCAAATGACAAGCAGATGAAAATAAAGACAACCAATGTTAAATTGTATATTAGCAACATAGTCACCGAAAGAGACTCAGCAGTTACAATTGTGTTATTTTCAGATAAATACACTGTGTTGTATTAGGGCTGCATTAAATCAGATCCCTTATTTTGACTACTCCCATACCGGAAATTAAGTCTACATTTGCAATTTTTATCGTGAAAGCACACAKCTCAAGCCATCAGCTTGTGTTAGATCACCAAAATAACCATATAAGTTGGATTCCAGTGAATTTCCATCCATTGTTACTTGACATTCTAACAAATTAATGAGGGAGTGTAGCCTGAACTTGGTCTCATAAACCTTACAAGAAAAGGACATTACAAATTCTGTAAATATGGGAAGAATTTACCTGGAATTCATACTTTCTTCAGCTATGAAGAATGAACTCTTCCAGATAAGGTCTTTACCAATATATGTGCTTGGAGTCTAGCGACATGGGAATTTAAATGAAGCTTTTCCCCTAGGTGGGATACTTTGTGACCATTCAAAATAGATTTTCTAATTATGATTGTGTTCATGCTGCTTTTTTGTCCAATAATGGCATTAGTAAGCTGTTTTTCACCTGTTCTTCACAACACGTGGAAAATTCAGTAATTTCAATCTTCTGTGAAATCCAGTTGAGTTACAGGGAAGTAGACAACCAAATACGAGTACCTAGAATTTGTTACCTTTGGGAAAACTAACAAACTAAAAGAAAAAGAATCACTGTATTAACTATTAACTTACATAGCTTAATTAAATGTGATTTACTTGAATTCATAAAATTATAGGATAAAGACGCATTCCAACTTCGGAATAGCAGAAAACCTGGCTGCTAAGTTTCACCTCACATCTCACTTAAACATTTTCTTTAAAGTAGCCTCCAGCTTTTCAAGTYCGTATTTCCTGGCACGTGAGAAGTGCACTCGCCTTACTGACAAGACACTTATGAGAGCAGCATGACAGGAGTGTCCCTGTTTGGCAGAATGTCTTAGGGACACAGATTCCACCTGACGTATGAGACAAGACTTCAGTGGGGTTGTTCATGTAGATTTGATGCTCACCATCTGTCCCAGGCTTAGCAAAGAAGAATGCTTCAAAATTGCATTATGAAAACTCTAAAGCAGCCATGCCTAACAGCAAAGAACTGAGATCAGTGTGTCTACTTGGTTCCTAGTACCTGCTTCAAATTAAGGAAATGCCATGCACCATAATCTTCTCTAGCAAAAAYATGTACTCGTTTACAGTGATATTTAGGATAATTAGTTCATGAGATACGTTACTAAACCACATGCTCAATGTTGTAACACTGTTYTAATTCATATGCAGACAGATCTATTATTTGCAAAAAAATCAGCCTCTTAGAAATCACTGAAGTCAAAGGAGATCTTTCTACATTGCATCTGACTTCATACGGGTAGAGATGAACATTCAAAAAAGGTAGGGAGGGAGATCAGATTTTCATACTGCTTTTGCAACTGCTACCTTTAAAAATACATGCCAAGGCTCATTCTTTTCTTAATGTTAGTCCAAGATTTAGAGCAAATATGTTGTTTGTGAAAATCGGTGTGATATTTGAGCCAATAACCCTTCACTCTCTTAAAAAGTGTGTTAAAGTGTGAAAATAATTGAAATTTACTTTCTAAAATTCATATTTAAACATGCCTGGATGAAATGTCCGTCCTTAATTTGATTGTGAAGTATCTTCAGAYGCATAATCCAGCAAAGTATGTCGAGGGAGGTGGCAACAAAACTAAAYAAACAAACACAAGTTATTCTTTCAGATCTGACACCTGCTGTCGCTTCAGACAGTTTGGATCTGATAAAAATTAATGTAGCAGATGGAGCAAAATGTTTGTTTCTTGAATCATCATCAAATTCTTAGAGGATTTCTTTACAGATAGTTTTTTGGAAAGTGCCTAATAGAAAACTAGCAGGATTTTCCAGCCCTACTCCTGAAACTATACATGATAGAACTGCGTATAGCTGGTCTTTCTGTCCCAGTTAGCTCAGTSTAATTACTTACCCTGCTGCTTTAAGAAACACGCAGTTCCTAGTAGCTAAAATTCAAGTATTCAGGTATCCTGCTAAAAGGTTTTCATGCTCCAGCTTTGAGCATTTGCTGTGTCGAAGGAGGAGTCTCCCAGGACAGGAAATCAGCTCCCGTCACACATCATGGTCTTAGCCACAACTGTCCAGCAAGACAGCGGGATTTGGGCAATTGTACACAAAGCAGTTTTCTGACAGACTGTTAACATTTTACTACTGCGTTCTTCATACTCTGAGAGGATACAGTGTCTTGTTAATGAGCTACTCTACACGAGGAAAAAAAAAAACTGCTCTAAAAAAAAAAAAAAAAAAAAAAAAAAAAAAAAAACCTACAGAAAATATGCATATTCTATGTTGTAACAAGAACGTATGGAAGCGTACGGCAAAGGCAAGGACCTTTCTGTTCAACAATTTAAGATCCAACATTCTGTGGCAGTCTAGAATTTAGATTGTTGTACAACTGAAAAAGAAACTGAATTTCAAGAGCGCACTCCTCGTGTTTTTGGTGCTTGTCCTCAGTGCTTCTGCTTCGGAGTGTCTATTTGTAAAATCWATGGAAAAGAAACGTGCCTTCAATGCAGGGCCTTGGCTGCATCAGCATTTGGGTGAGATCAGGGTGTGACTGATCTTGCAAAGTAAGTCTAGTTGTCAAGAAAAGCTTTTAGTTATTCTCATTTGTTTCCTTTCTCTTGCATACTATAAACTCATAAGTGGAAGTAACCAAACAGCTATTTTGAGCTAAGCAAGTCAGTTTTTAAACCTTCTTGAATAGATTTCGTATTGAAACTGGCCTATGTAATAATGTGGTTCAGTAAGTGTACAGCTTCATAACCATTACTGTGCTTATGAATTCTCTCTTCTATCTCCTCTCCTTCCCATTCTTCTTTCTGCATAACTGAATTTTACTTTGTTACCTACGCCAAACCTGACAGCTATTTCCAAAGGGATTTTTTTTWTCTTTAGCTTGCATCAGGTCATTTAGAACCTTCACTATATGTAGCTAGTTACTAGAAATAAAATTTTCATTACTATTTACAAAATAYRTGAACATTTGTTTATTTGTTGCTAYTCCTCAGAATTTAACAACTTCTATGACCTCATAGTAACAAAATAATTTTAAAAAATGCAAGAAGAGAAMAGTCACACACYACTGATTAAGTCATTTTTAAGGGAAAAAAAAGTTGAAATAAAGGCATTCAAAGATGAAAACCTGAGGTAGCTAATCCAGGATTTTGAACTACATGAAGCTCTCCCTCAATTTAAGTGAAGCTATTGCAATATTATGTAACTAGCAGTATAGCTTGCTTGTACAAGGGCTTCATGGTCTGTAACTGTGGAAAAAAAGTCARAAAACAGCACTAAGACACACCATTKCTAAACTGACTTAGTGTCCCAACAAGACCCTGCAAAGCTATTATCCCTAGAGCCAATCTTAACCACAATCTTGTTTAGCTTAACCACAAGCTGTGTTTAGCCCTGACAACAAGCTGTTGATGGTACATAATGCTGAATTTATCTCAAAAAATTAAAGAACAAGTAATGCTAGCAGAGATGCACCCACWTATTCCAGGAGAAGCCCAGTGGTAGCAATTATAAGTAAAACAACAAAAATGGTGAAACACAGAGAACTTATAATTACGATTTATAGACAGAACAAAGTCAGAGAAGTTCAGATCCGGATTCTTTAAGGAATATGCTTCATATCCAGAGTTGTATTTTGGCTCTTCATAATACTTTCCTAGCAAAAGACTCTTTGGGAAGTTCTTGTCTCCCCAACACACTGTTTGCCTTGGAGGGAGACGAGCAAATACTACAGCACATCTCTCTAACGTATCTGGGAATTGGGAGGTTTTGTGCTTTTTCTCCCCACAGAACAATGTAAACACGAAATTTTATAAAAACTCTATAAAAATATTCTGTATCTTCAAGAATAACTAAGTGATATTTACAATCTATYGGCATATGCAAATTACTTGAAGTGATAGAGAACTTTGAATTGTTGTTCTTTCTCTTTGTGGTGACCTTTGATGAAGGGAACAGAGTTCACTATTGCTTTATAAAATGTTTCTAGAGAGTTTCAGAATAATGAGATATCAGGGCCAGGATAATATGAAATATTGTACTCTTCTAATGAAAATAATCAACCAGCTTTAATAGTCCCATTTTGTTCATGATATGTCAAGAAAGGCTAGTAAAGGACAAAGATCTCTGTCCTCCCTGACTCTTGAAACTCCACCTAAAAGGATCATTCAGAAAGAGAAAATCATCAATAGTAAGATTAGTAAAATTATGACTGTCAAGTRCAAGAAATATAAAGATTTGAAACTCCTTCAAGTAGCTTGAGTCCTCTCCTTGTTTAAAAGAAAGAAATGAAAGAATATAGACCAGCCCCAGGATGCAAAAGCTTTCATTTTTCATCTTAAAAATGTTCCAGCTACTAGAAATTATCTATCAATATACAATTCACCGTGGGGTGCTAATTGCCTTGCTTCCATGCTGCACGTTTTGCTGAGAGATTAAGCTAATGAAAAATGTACGTGGCTTACTACATCTGAAACAATGTTCTAGGCTGAATATAGAAAGCAGAAAAAAGGCAGGAAAATGCTCCTAACTGCTAACATATTTCTAGTCAGTGTTGGTCAGTCAGGATTACTGTCATATAGTCTTCAGCTAGTCATATCTTGTAGTGGTTTTCATAGCAATCTGGATCCCAGGGCATTTCAGACAGCTGAAATAACACAGAACAAAGCATTTTGTATGGTACTTTACTGGTAAGCATGGTTAAAACGCAGCTTAAAAAAACGACTGCTTAATACAAGAGCATTAACCCAGAATCAGATCTAATAGAGCAAGTTGATGACATTAGAACAAGTACTAAATAAAGTTTCAAAGAAATTAAGACCCATCACAGCAGCGTAGGCATCTCTATGCTTTCTCCTTTCCTTATTTTTAATCTATTTAAGAAAGCAGCAAATCAAATTCTTACTTGAAAACATATATTTTCTGCAGTTTCTCCAGGACTGAAAACAATTTCTCTTAGAAGGCTGTGAGCTCTATTTTGATCATATGAAAGAGGGAGAGGCTGTATGTAATTTTTATACATCAGCACCAGCTGCTTGGAATTCAGTGACGCAAGGAAGAAAAAAAAATCACTATGTTCGTACTGAAAATATAAGAGTGACAAAACGCATGCATTRGGGAACTAGCATGTTTCTCACGCTGATCCCAGAGCAGATCTTTTGTTCTAATCAGTCTCTTGCAAAGAGATTAAGCCTGTTTGGCTTCGGGTGTTATCTAACAGTAGAGTTTAGGTCTTGCAAGGATTAGATCCCTGTTCAGTTGGTGATGGCAAGCCCGGGTTAGGACTGCACATTCCCCATGAAGAAAAATCAGATCCTGCGGAGGGAATTTTCAAAAGCTGATTGCTTGAGAACAGAAGTGCCCAGGTTTGCCAGGAGCAAAGGTAGGACCTCCCTTCTGGGGAAGGTCAAGCTGTTCATCTAATGACCAAGATGTTTTCTTCTACTTTAAATCTTCAGTTTCCCAGTGGTTCCAACCATTATTTCCTCTCTGTTATGTTTTTTATAGCCTGAGTCGAGTCCTGTGGAGGATCTGCTGCCCAACTCCTTCACAGAACTGTCAGCATCTCCCTGATGAAGATGTCCATAGGTTACAGTACGGTTGGTATTCCTGGAGCATGCCTGTTGTGAAAGGTACTGTGCTGGCAGTACAAATGTTTCTCCAGCTGCTTCCTCCTTTCCGCACTGGGAGGCTTTTACAGCTTGCTGATGCTCAGGCAGCTTTGCAAAGAACTCAAAGTTCTTTCAGCTGCATTTTTTAAGACTTCATCATCTGCCTTAGCAGAYTAGTCCTCTCTCAAAGAATACTAGAAATAAAGTTCATTCATCCAACAGCTCTGGGCTAGAAAACTCACATGACAGGCTAGAGGCCAAGGTTGATTCTTTCCCMGCCTGAACGGATTTGCATTCAGAGATCCTATTTCAAAAACTGACCCACAAGCCTCTAAGCTAGAGCTTAYTCAGTGGTAGTGAAAAGCAAAGCAGAGAAAAAGAGCAAGCCAAGAGCCTGTAGTCAGAGAGATGTCCATACAAACCTGGAGGCAGCTGAATTYAGTTTAACACACTAACCTATTAGGTGATATCTTGGTATATATGTGGATCCTCTGGAGTAGTCCCAGAAGACAAGAYTAATCTATATTTCATGCATCTATCCATTTGTACAGGCAAACTTAGGCAACTAGTGACATTGGACAGTAGGGCCTAATGTATGGTCACCATCTTCCTAATAGCCCTGTTACCTCCAGCAGAGTTGCAATTGGAAAGCGTTTATCTTATTACAGGTGAGCTCCTCCCATTACACCTTTTTACAATCCGCTTTTGTTTCACGTGGCCAGTATAAAGCTATTCTTCCACTGCTGTAGAATAGTCTCCAGGTCCATCTGGAGTCATGATGACTTATTAGCATGTGGCAGCTTCTAACACATCTCCTTATCTCTATCTTTATCCAGCTGCCAGAGCCTGCCCTTCTCAACTATTTGCATCTCTTTTCAACACAGTCTGACAGGTTCTCATTCTCTGCTAGCTTTAAAATTATATTGCTTCATTTTAAATCAGACTCTGGCTATAATGGTCAGCTGCACATTGAGTATTTGTAAGAGATTATTAACAAATCAAGTCACAGAGAGGATTGTTCTTAAGTGAAAATATAGCCTTTGTATAACCTAAACCCATCTGGCAGACAGGTATCTACAGAAAACACTTACACCAGCTGTAACAAAATGTAATGAAATGCAATTAAGAATTTATCTTTCTCAGACAATTACAAGTTCAGTCTTCAGAGGAGCCATTGTAACCACATGGATGTGCTTTATCTCAGATTTTCACTTAAACTAATGGTTTCTAAATTACTTGAGTGGACAATTAAGAATGCAATGCTGTACTTAAGAAAGCATTTGCATTTCATTGCATTTGCTGTTAAATTTCCATTAAACTCTACATTTATATATAGATTCTTAATTCATAAAATATGATAATAAAATGAAACAATCTGATTGGGGCAGATGATACTGCAGAAAGTGGATACTTCTGGATATCTGCCTTCCTCAGAAAGTATCCTGTATCTATCCAGTGCCATATTTTCCTTTCTACAGCCCACCTCCCTTCGTTTTGGAAAAATACAAAGGTTCTGACAGAAGAAAGGTATAAGCTTCTTGGAAAATGAAACGCTATTTAAATTAATTGTCTTTCTCAAATCAGGTTCAAGATCTCCCCTCTGAGGTTTATGATGATGATTATGAATTCCAGGGTGTTCAACAAATACATGTAATGCATTAGTGTGTTCCTCTCAAAGCTGTACAATGAGGAAGATAAAATATTTAAATGGTGAGATAATGTATTTATAGAGCAAAGTATTCAACAATTTTTGTGCAAGAAATATTTATTTATATTTTTACCAGTTATATGTAATAGTGTTACCTRTGGACAGCTCTCAAGTGGTCTATCCCATCTATGAGTAAGAGTTGCACTGTGAACCAAAGTTTTATTTAGCTGATAAATAATTACTTTGGGGACACAGAGCTGTCCCCAAAGTATGACTGAATAGTGTAAGCTCTTCTTGTGCCATTGATCTCAATAAATATCACAGCAATTTATGGATCTGCGAAAAATTTATGAAGTGATMTGAAAAAAATGCATGCAATTTAATAACAATGAATGCAAATTTCTACATCATAGATGGAATAATCATCTGTACAAGACACAGGAGGAACAGRCAGTGAGACAGCAGCTCAACAGAAAAGTAGATATTTGTCTTTAGAAAAATAAAATCACCTGAGCCAACATAACTGAACAGCGTGACTCTGTCACAAAAGATGTAACGAGCATACCAGGGTCTACAAACAGGAGTTCAGGCTCCGGGACGTGCTCAGCGATGTACACTGTTCAGCCTTCACAGGCTGCTGTGCTGCACGCTCCGGGGATGTGGACCAGCCAGAAWTAGGCCAGAGGAAAACAAAGTGATTAGAAATAGAGAAACCCCAATTTGTTCTTTAGAAAGACACAATAATTACATTCAGAGCAGAAAAAGCCTACGAAAGAAAACCTCACAAAACGACTAACAAACAGAAAAGAAACTTAATTTTCCTTGAACATGGAACATCACATCCTGGTGGTGAACTTAGGAAGTAAAGTGCAGGAAGAAAGATTTAGATGAGACCTTATAAACTTTAACAATTGCCAGGGAAGAGTTTGCCTAAAGGCGTTAAAAAAAACCCACTTAAATAAACTTTCCCATCCATACCAGAAATGGCATAGGACTGATGATCCTACCTCRAAAGATTGGACAACATTATTTCTTAAAGTATTAACCATGTTGTTAATAAGTCTTATTTTACAAGAGGAAAACTCTGCCTGAGTGTTGTCAATTCTTCTATGAATCTCAGTAATGTTGTAAATAGCTCTCATTAAGAAAACCAACATGTAAAATACAAGTTGAAACGCCAACTGCAGTATTTATATGTGCATTRTATGTGCATTTGACTTTTGACTTACTGTGTGAGATCAGACCCATTTTTTCAYGTGTCCATCCACCTTTAAAAATATATATACACACACACACACACATATATAATATTAATATACATAGAGACATTTTAATGACATCCTGAAAAATATGTTACCACATTTGACCRTATTCAGGTTTATTCTCAAGTGCTAAGTTGACATTTGTAAGGCTCTCCCTCAGCTAGGATTTTCAGGAAAAGAAAGAATTGCTTGGGCCATATTGGTCACTAAGGGCACATAAAGCATTTAGTCCTTGAAGGGTCATTTTGGAATCATTGCTGAGGCTGGATCTGTTCAGAGAAGTGCTCAATAAAATGAATGAGGAGTCCACAGTCAGCTCGAGGGCTCAGATCTGCTCAGTTTGGCATAAGAAATTCAGAGTCCAAGTAGAAAATAACTGTTAGGATCAGAGAGGTGTACAGGTACATTACAGCTGGACTTCAGGAATGGAGAGACTACAGTCAGTCTCTGTTCCTGTTCTGCGTAGACCTATATCCCATAGCCATGAGGCTCTGATCCAACCTCAGGGCACACTTTGCAGCGGGAAATTTTTGGTCTCCTGTGCTCTTAGGGAGCAGATTAAATATCCTTTGTTTTACAACATTTCATTCTTCACATATGGTGCAGCAGTGATTACAAGGATGACAACTAGCCCATGAGTAGCAGCTCTGATTCTTTCACTGATGGACTCCAGGAAGTTTGTTTCATAAATAACTTCAGAAAATAAGGACATTAAAATCATTGGTGTTTACATGAAAAGTAATTGAATATCAATCAAGACACACTGGCAACCCCTTGACAGCTACAGTTCTGCTATAATTCATTGAATTAATCAAGTYTTGACATTGTGATATGTTATTACAAAGGCTGGAGAAGGAGCAGGAAATTACAAAGTTTAGAAAAAAATACACCTTTTTTTTTTTTTCTCCCTCTCACTTCATCTGATGTTAAACTTTCCAGTGGAGGAGAACAAGGCCATGAGAATAACTGTCACAGCTCAGACTCATCTAATCTATTGTCTCACATAGCAGGGCCAGCACTGGCCATTAAAGAGATAGTAAAAGAAAACTTGCAGTAGTCACTTCTCTTAACTAGATCGTAGCAGCAACAATGTTATAGCACCCTACATAGTCTTAGAAGATTTTATTTGAAGTGTTACATTCACTACTCATATTTGTTCATGTTCTCTTCTTCTTATATGATGGAAAAGATCAAACTGATCATATTACATTAATTTCCCTTTGTTTCTAAGGAGAAACTAGCCAGACATAAGTATCGTCACCAATGAATTATGTTGTAGATTATTATCTCCTTTCATCTGTCAGTCAAGAAAACTTCCAAGAAACACTGCTTTTGAAAAGATGTTAAAAACATCACTGTCTTTGGATCACCTTAGGCATGGTTTGCAACTACCATGACTCTTTCGATATGCTACAACAGACATGTTTCTGTTTCAAAAACTCACTTCAACCCACGCAATTAAGCTTCTGCATTCTTGCCAATACATCGTGGTTCAGACCACAAACTATAGGTGAATAGTCTATATTTTATATATTATATATACATATGTGTGTATATATATATATATATATATATATATATACACACACACACACACACACAAAGTATTTGGAATAATTTTTCTGCACAGTAAGACAAAAATACTCGGTTTTGTATATCAGTTATGTAGGAGCTACCTAATGACTATTGCCTCTACCATTGCTACTACCTTTTCCCCCATCCCTAGYGATTTCCCAATGTCATACAACGAAACAATAGTAGCTGATATAAAAATTATTTTCTGCACACAAGCAGCCTCCTGCTCTAGCCACTAGATCATGTGGTCATGAATAACTGCAGACACAAAGAGGCATTTGGAAGCACAATAATACATTCAATCATGCAAATGTGTGTTTAATGCACACTAGAATCAGTCCTTATTATAAATGGGTAACTTAGGAGCACAAACAAGACCCTATATAATCTAACTAATAACCCTTCCACTCTTCCAGCAGCTTATAGACATGCAGAAAACAACAAAGTCTCAGTTGCCTGAGCTGTTAATGTCTAGAATGGAAAAGAAAACACTTTAATAAAAATAAATAAATAAATAAATGTCTCAGGAACATTGGCAAAAAAAGAAAAAAAAGAAAGAAAAAACACACAGGTGACTTGTTAGCAATTCTTCCCCCATCCTCCTGTCTCCCCTTTGATTTTGTAACATAATCAAAAGCAGATAAACACAAAGCCATATGCTAAAAAAAGTGCAAGCAGTTCACGAAGCAGGAGGGAAATTGTACCATGGGATCTCTTTCTTCTCCAAATGACCTTCCCAAGAAATGCTGCATAGGACAAAGTGAAATGCTTGCAATTCTTAGAAGCTACAGTCTGATGCTATATACCTGCTGTTTTCAGATACTTTGCATCTAAAAAGAGGGAAAAATCCATGTAGATTTCAATTTTTCCAAAAAAAGAAAAGCTTAAGATTGAATCATCTGGCAAAGTGCCATAGTCGCTTATGAAAACCAGAACATTTTAAATCTCTTGCTACCTTCTCCTACTACACTAGGGAATGCATATATCTATCTCAAATGTGTTATTTTACTCAATTCAAAATTTTTTTTTAAAAAAAAAACAAAATAAAATAAAGCTCTATGAACAGAAGTTGAATTTACCTCACTGAAAAATGGAGAAATGGAGGCTACTTTTCGTCCTCACAGCAAATCCATCCTCTTTAWAGTAAGAATGGACAAACCTGTTCTGAAGTACCATGTTATTCTGTTCACTTTCATTCATTACACCTATCACTACTACCTGTAGTAGATTTTCCAATCCTTCTCCTATTTTCTCAGCCAGGTGGAAGCACCATGCACCTGGTTTTTAATATGCTCTTTTATTAGCAAAGTGAAATTTATACTTGGAAKAGAAAGAAGAAAAGCCTAAAGCAGATCTTCAATTGCATGGAAGCAATTTGTTCCACAATCCTGAGCTGGTTTACATTGTGAAAATGTATGTTGTGGAAAAACTGTGTTTTCAAATTGGAGACTACCCCTAAGACAAAGCAAAGGCAGGTATTTAGAGCAGATCTGCCATCCTCAGTCTTMTTTAGCACACTGGGATCTACATTTCCAGTGGAAGAATTTTATGGCTGGCAAACTGAAAAATGTCAAACTTTGCTCTTAATCAATACATGAATTAAGTTTTCTCAGGCGAGTCAACACCAGCTTTCACCTGCCTTCAGGCAGAAGGAACTTGTCAGTCCTGAAAAAATAAAGACAATCACAGTACTCGCCCATACAGACCGGAGTACTTCTTCCTTAGTTCTGCTGCTCTGCCCTAGGACAGGAAAAGCAATCAGCTGTACCTTCATTTTCCTCTATTGCTGCTGAGGGGGGAACCAGTGATTTGCACGGGCTGCACAGAATAACTCTGCGCGTTCTCATCATCTCACCAGGTTACGGGACGCCTCAGCCAGCAAACGTCCTGCTTTTGCTAGAGGGGATGCTTGATATCAGCATCTCTGTTACTCTTTTATTGTGGTATATTGTAGGGTCACTTTGTATTAAACCTCATGATTTTCTGTGTCTACTGATGCAAGGGTTTTTTTGCACTTTCTAGCATGGGGTTTTGCAGAGTAAGAAAAGCAAGAAAGTGCTGTGATTTGATGGGATATTCTGGACTAAGTTGCTCTAGTGTGCTTAGCTACAACCATGAAAAATTGGATTCAGTAACCCAGATACCTTTCTTCACTTTAAGCAACTAGATATCAAATCCTKTGTTAGTATCTTAACTTAAAATGCATATTGCAAATCTGTTCCATTACTGTAGGATAAAACAGCAGCAGGCACAACTGTTAATGGCTCTACCTCTACATTAATTCAGTTCAGCCTCTCAACTTACTAGAAGTTCAGCTTAACACATGACACGTGCTGCTTTGTATTTGGAACTGTAAATTTGATTTTGTATTCCAGTTAAACCCAGAGATACTCCATCTAGATTTCATTTACAGACCTTTGCTGCATCAACTTTAAAACAAACAACAGCAGAGAGAATGGCGGAGGTGCAGTGAGACTAGGGCAAAAACCTTTAGATGATAAGAGGCAAAGTACAGTGCATGGCAGATATTTTCAGGAGCAAATTCACATCTCCAGTTTACATGCAAACAGACAGGGCAATGATGTTTAATATCAAGGCACAGACTTCAGTAATATGACCAACAGCAATTCCTAAAAGGAAGAAATAGCTTTTTGCAGAAACAAGAAAGCCAGCTCTCTTGGGCAACAGGAAATAAAATGTTTTCGTTTGTCTAAAATATGAGCTACGAAAATAAATAGCTGTGCTATACAGAAAATGTCATTCAAATAAAAGACTGCACTTTCCTGTTGATGGGATGTTAAATATAACACTGTCACTGTCTGATATTTCTTCCCAGTTTGCATTACCCTACAGACACCACTTAGCTGTATACGTTTTGTTTTATTATTTTTAGCATGCAATATTAATCTATCCTTGGCTAGTAATTAATTACTCTTACATATTTTCACAGCCCCATAGTCTCCTCAGGGGAAAGACTGCTACATATTTAAGAAGTAGATTAATGTGTACTTATGTAGATGGACCCCCTGGAATAATTTACATTTTTCTAGGATGATTTTTTTAGCCAAACACATCTGTTTCTTCCACTTTAAAAAAACAAAAACAAAAAGCCAATGTCCACACAGGCACACTTGTACTGAGAAATAAAAATGAAATACAGTGGCRTCCTTTGGGAGCTCAGGGAACAATCCTTCCTTTGGTAACAGTGATATCAGCAACAAAATAGGAATGAATCAGATCTRTTATTTTAATCTACTTTGCAAAAGCTAAAATGAATTGTTAGTTTGCCTGCTTTAAGCATTGCCATTCCAAAGCATTTTCAAAGTGGAAGAACTTGAAGATAAGAGGCCTTGCTTCACTCTTTCATGGCTGTAATCCTGAAGATAAAATTACTTCAGGCTTCTGGCCTGACTCAAAGCACACTGAAATTAGTGCAAGCCTTTCCCCTTTGGCTTCAGATTAGGCCACTAAAATAGTCTGTCTGTCTCTGAGCAGTATCTGCCTAAGGAGTGTAACTAATACAGTTTAAGGGTACTTAATTCCTATTCGTGTCATCAAGTGCAGAATTTCTACAAAGATCAACATCTCCTCATTGTATTGCTAATCATCACATTCCCACTTCACAGGAAAGGAAAATAAATATTTCTTCTAGGAATGAATACATTCAAATGTGACAGCTGAAGAGATAGAAGTTAATGGAGAAAGCAGCATTTCAGCTCTGAGGAATGATAAATAACTATTGAGGTCACAGAGATGCAACAAGAATAACAGCTAGAGACTTGCTAGGCAGTATATTTCACCTATAATGGAAGCTAGCTGGCTGTTTTTCCAGCATAGCTTGTTTCCTAACATAGTTGCATGAGTCTCAATACGTTATCCACTGAACTCCAAAAGGTGTGACATGGCATTTGTTTAATTTCACCATTAATTTGCACAATAAATAGTTTACAGGACACCAGCTGTAGTTAAGGTTAGCAGACATTTGGTGTTCTAAGAACCTATATAATTTATCAAACATTAATATTTAGGTAATGCTTGTCCTGGCTGGTTTTATGCYTTGTTGTTATTTCTTCCAGGAAAAGACAGACGGGAGAGGAGAGGGGAAAAAAAATTAATCATCATTTAGCCATTTTAAAATGCATTGTTAAATACACTTTTAAAAAGTGCAAAATTAGGAAGCACACAGCTTTCTTTATCAAGGAAGCACAYACATTTGTCTGGCTTCTACGTGCTTATCAATTACTAGGTGCTCATTTTCAAATTAGTGTATAACATCACAAAAAAAAATAAAAAAAAATAAACAAAAAAAAGCTTTAATGTCTGTAGTGGGCACCAGGCAGAACAAACTTATCTTTATACTCTTGGCAAAGTGCTAAGTTTATGTAGAAGTTTACACAATTATTGGAATCAAATGTATTAATAGATCCTGATAAATGTTATTAGTGAATGAATCTTTAAAGAGGTGAAGAATATGCCAAAAGCATTGATTTCATGTTTTGYTGCATTTCTGTAAAAGCTCACTTGATGTATGCATGCGGAACAATCTCATTTGAAAAATGCCTTAGTAAAGTGGCAATTGGTGGTGTCAGCTTTCTTGTAAGGCCTCAGTGATTCTCTTTCACATTTGTTCAATTTACTAGAAAAGTATTTTTCTAAGTTCCCCTTCCAAAACTATGAAATGGAATCCAAGGGTAAAGCACTTTCCCCTTTCTTGTGAATTGTTACAAGTAACAAAACACGCTCCAGACACATTCTGGGCTCTGTTACTCTAGATAAGGTTGGTCACAATTTTCATCAAAATAGTCTTTCTTATATTAAAAAAAAAGAAAGAAAGAAAAAAAAAGAACTTTCATCCTTTCAGATAAAAGGCTACAAAAACCACAGTGTTTTTCAGAGGATTTGTTAGTTTGTGAGTTTGCTGATGAGGAGGGGGGAAAAGTTGCTGCCTTTAGTTGAAAGTCTCATGTTACATAGCTTTGCGGTGAAACAGAAAGGTTTATTTTCTTTCAAACACTTCATAGACAGCATTTTATTGAAGAAAATAGTTATTACTCTGGATTCACAGAGGGAAGTAGTTTGTTGAAAAAGCTATTTCCATTCTTACCCACTTCTTTGACAACAAAAACTCATTTACAGGCTAAATTTACTCATGGCCACTTTATCACTATTTATTCTCATATTCACCTTTAGTGGAAATAGCTCTTCTGTTTTTACCACCTACTGTATTTGTTGAATGCAATTGTATCCTTCATTGCCTTCCTTTTCCCAAGGACCTTTAGTCCTCTCCCATTAAGAATGCTAGTATCTAGCAACTCTGAACTTCAACTCCCATTTTCCTACAATATAGAGTAAACATTGCAATCCCACCTCCCTTGGAATAAAAATAATGAAATATATTATTCAGTCCACAAAGGTTTAAGATATCTTTAYTGTGCAATCTAGAGTAGAAGTTGGCTAAAATATAACAATAAAAATCATGAATCAGTCATACTGTCTATTTAATAAAGTCCAAATATCACTTTGGAGTTCCTGTTATATAGCATTATGTAGAATGATCATTAGATCAAGAAGTGTAAGAGATCTCATTAGAGTGGCTGAAACTAGAAAATTTTCACTAGTTGTCTTACTGTGCTTCATTAAGAAAAAAATGTTCAGGCTTTTCAGATACTAGAAGGTATTATATTGAAAAAAAAATCCATTAAAAGCTAATTTGGAAATTTAGGTGGACAGCTGCTATAAGGTCCAGATGGTAATCAGACACTAGAAGTAGTATGAAATTTAAGCAAGTGTTTGGATACAAAAAGTATATTTTGCAAGTGAAATATTGCTAACTGCTTCATATTCATTGYCTGAGGGTTCAAAGCATCCTTGTCATAAAAGGGGAAATATTCTGTTTAAAAAACATCCAGCAACATCACCCAGAAGACAGAGGAATGAATCAGGCTTTCACGAGAACCAYCATTTTCATTTTACTTGTTAAATAGTTTAAAACAATTATTAGAAATAAAGTCACCATACTTTGAAGATTTGTCTAAGGTTTCTAGATTCAAGTACTACTACAAAGTCTCTTCAGCTGTTCTATTCTGGTGTTGAAATAGAATACAGAGAACAATTTTGTCTCTGCAAAAAGAGGCAACTTCCTTAAGCTAATTGCTGGCCACTTAGCTTGAACCCTGACTGCTGCAATGAAGATGCATATGAAAAGTTATTTATTCATTACTTTTGCGACTTATAGCCAATTGTTAACAAGATACTGCAAAAATAAAATTACTTTTTATCCTTAAGTTTGTAAGTTGTAGTCAGTTATTAATTCAAAACAGAGCAGCTTAGCTTCCCTGTGTCTTTAATTGTCTGCTYTCTTGGCAGTGGCAAGGCATGGTGGCACATTGCAACACAAAATGACAATCTAGGTGATAGCAAGTAGCACTAAAGAATGATGACCGTTTTCAAAGTATAAGCGATCCCTGACATACTACAGAACATAAGTCACAATATTTTGTTTGTTTCATTATAAATTTTCTTCTTTATTAATTTCAGGGCTTCATTATCAATCCCTCTTCAAAGCTGCCAGAACTCAAGCACCTTATCCCAAGTATGTAACAACTTGCTAATGTAATAATGAGCATAACAAGTTAAAACTGAAAGTATATATAAGCATGTGAAAGTATGTGTATGTGCTTCTGTTTCTGAATTCTGTTTATTAATTACGGAAAGATGGCTCTGTTCAGAAAGCCATTGTACTAGTTTTCAGTTGGACGCATCACTCTGCTTTTGGTCTGCCGAACTCTTCCTTARAAACCTGAAAGAAAATGATTAAAAGGAAACACTTTGCGTGCGTATGTAACCTGAGCAACAGGCCACCTCATTAAGCAACTGCCAGCTCAGAGGCCRGGAGAGCCCGAGGTGCAGCGAGTGCAACGCTTCAGCTTCATTAGAAGAGGAACTTCTGGCATGGCAACRCATTTTGGTCATCTCTGTGCAGTTTTAGCAGCTTCCTGATAAATTGTAAATCAAAAACAATTCTGAGGTAMGTTTGCAGTTACCTCAGACTTTCCGGTCATCACCAAGCTGACGTCTCAGCTACCTGTACCTTCATGCCAAAAGAGGAGCTTGAACTCTGTTCGTATTGCTTTAAACAGACCTTCCCTAACATTTCAACCCTATACTTTTTGTATAGGATTATTGTACACAAAACTTACCTGGAATCAGTCCTAACATTTGAGGGCAATATTATAAATTTTTTTCAGTATAAGTATTCAAAGAGCCATGAGCTACTGAAGTCAGAAACGAAGAAACCAACTATTACTTTGGCCCACTAGTTCATATGTTTGATCATATCATGGTTGATCTGATGATTTGGGGCCAAAGTCACTGAGCTGTTGACAAACTGTTATTCGATATCTGGTAAAAGTGCTGCTGCTATAGAGAGAAAGAGAACGTTGTACTTTGGTGACTAGTCAGCTAAAAAGTTTTTTTTAAAGGAAAAAAAAAGAAAAAACTTTAATCCATTAAGTATGTTCCTATTCCACGCCTCACCACRTACTAAAAAATAAATAGCAGATTTATTAACCCAATCAACTGTTGATATGGTTCTTAATAACATGCAAAGAAGTTTCAAATAAACTGGGAAGGTAGGAAATGATGAATATGACAGTTCCCTAAAAGTAAACATGAATGTCTTCTGAAGCCAAAAGCTGCAGGAGCTAGCGCTAAACTGCAACAAGAAAATAAATGATAAACGTCATACCCTGAATATTCCCAGTAGGCTATTTGGTCAAATGAATGGTTGCTATAGCACCAACTAATCTTATACGAATTCACTCCTAAAGATCCAAAGTAGCTACTTTTCTAAGCAAAAGAAAAAAAAAAAGGATATACAGACAGATAAATTTAATATCAGTAACACCACTGGAGATAGACTGTCTCCAATCATACAACAATAGCCACCAATCTCACTATGAGAACTTTGCTTCTAGGTATGAATTGACCCTAACAACAGGCTCTGTTTCACCTTCCAGAAATCATTAGTATCTTATTCTTTGACTACAATGGTAAAAAATCTGATCCATCARAAGTGATTCCCTGCTGTGGTAGCAATATGGTTGGTGTTGTCAGTACGGTTGCAGTTCTAGTGAGACAGACAACAGCTGAAGCCTGGCACTGCAGTTTATCAGAGTTCCTCCAGGAAAATTTTGCCTTTCCAGATACAGGTCTCTATTTGTAACAAATAATCATACTGCAAAGTCATTAAGCTTGGACAGGGGTTATGTTCTCAGGGAAGGGAAAATCTATAATAAGCAAGTAGTGGAGTGTGGGAGAATAATGTCCACAGAYCTTCGAATAAGCCTGGTTAGACTAAAGACAAAAACCCAAATAGGCGTCACAGTAATTAGTATTCATCTCTTGGGCAAAGTCTTCCCTGTAAGACTGAAATCTCCACATATCTTTGCTCCAAAGTCTCCTACCTTTCCTAAAATAAACCATTCTTCGGGGTAGGATAACAGTAGATGGATACTGGGCTGGTAAGCACAATTTTGGTGGTTTGAGGCTGACAAAAATGGTGCGGAGGGAGGCATTCCAGCAAGTCGTTCTTGCTGCTGCACTAAATTGTGTCAATGATCCACCTACCCCCAGTTGTTTTCCAGCACTGGTAGAAGATAAGCTCCTTCTCCGATTAGGTTTCTTTCATAAATGAAGAATTAATTGTTTAATATATTAGGCTAAGTTAAAAACCAAAAACTTAATGAAATGACTGCACAGTATCACTCTCCTTACGGACCTAATTGAATCACCAAATGAGTCATTTTCTTCTGACTGCAGCAAGGAAATTTAATGAAACAGAGCAAATATTCTTGACTTTGTGCTGACACATTGTAATCGCCTGCCCTTTCCGTATTGCACGCCCACATTTACCGAACAGAGATTGGACTTCAGTGGCAGCAACTGATGGCTCTCACTGTGAAACTGCTCGAGAACCACTTTATTCACCAAATTTCACAGCTCGGGAACGCAGCTGACCACTTTTCCTTTACCTAGGCCGTCTGTGAAGTTATGGAGCACTATCTACAGTCACCCGGGCTAGAAATGCCCTCACCAGATAACACAGGCCAGCAGAGAGGCAGCAACTGAAATGACCAATTCGACCGAGTTCAAGCCTTTCTTGCTGCGCAGTAAAGCTTCTCCTAACTCTAGTTTCTTCAAAACCATATTAAGTCCACCAGAATTCATGAAGACTTTGTCTAAATAATCTCCCAGTAACCACGAGGGGGGCACCTCTCGGCTCCCGCCGCCTTCCTCTGCTGCGTTGGTCCTCGGATTGATACCTGCCAGAGGGGCATTAGCTGATGGCCTTTCCTGCACCTGACGTCGCTGTTAAATCAAATTGATGTGCTCAAGCTAAAGTAATAGAGCAGAAATTGCTATCAAGCAGTAAGAGCCCTCAAAGAGATTACAGTTTGCAGATTACTGTTTCAGCTTTTTAACTTCTCCTAGACCAGAATAGTAGTAAAAATAAAGGAAACTAAATCTTTCAGTTTCCTGTCACTTCCTTTTCCGTCAATGTTTACGTGCATTTCCTTTTAGAATAGCTCTCTGCTATCTCTAACAGCTTCTAGCCACCGCTGTGTTAATAGCTAGCATAGCTGTATCTTATCAGGTGCAACTTGTATCCGAATTAAAATCCAACATCACTGTGACATTTCCTTCTGAACCGTGCTGAACAGGACCAGACAGGGAGTTCTAGCACTAACCTACTATTTGATAGCTGGTACTGTAAGAGACACAGAATAAAATGAAATATCCTGAGAAATACTGATATCAGAGATTCCAGTGAACAGTTTTAGGCTCACACAGGAGTATTGTCTCCTTTCCTTTCAAATTGGGGCAGGGGCCAGTGAGTCAGCCARCAAAACTTCATGCAGGTACTTTTTCCATGAACTTTTGCTTGTATACTTTAACACACTTCCGCCAAATACACATATACAGGATTTTGAGAAGGCCTTCTTYAAGCATTTATGCAAATAAAACTCAATTGTGGACAAATTAACACACATACACTGTATGTAGCAACTTCCTGTTATCTAGACAATAGCCAAACTCAATTACAGTCTCACATATGCATGATCAGGTCAAGCTGGTGCCACCCTGCCGAGAGTGAGAACACAGCTTGGTCTGCGCTCATTAGTCTCTCACTTTCATAAATGTCAGAGTCAAACCAGCTTTATTTAAATGAGAAACATATGTCCACTCTGCAGGCTCCTTTTCTACTTGAAAGCACTCTTCATGAATGAGACTCCCCCCCCCCTTTTTTAAGCCACCTACACTTTTTATCCTGTTAATTGCAGTGATTATAAAACTTACCAGCCAGATTGCATAATGGATGATACAGGAGTTGCCATGGTAAATATTTTTGCTTCTAAACACTTACCTATATTCTTTCCTAATGTCTCACAGCACAAAGGGAATGTAAAAGTATTATCATGCTAAGATTCCCAACCGCTATTATTTAAACAGTGCTTAAGCTGATACATAATACCTCACATAATGAACTAGCTGTATTAATAAAGAACACACAGGTTAAGCATTTTATTCTGCTGTAACATAAACGCATTTTCATAAGCTTGATGATAGCTTTTACCAGTACAATGTCCTTTTGATCATGTAATAACATTTACCATCATTCCCTAAATGCGTATATGACAAATGGAGGGCACATTTGGCACCTCAGTCAATGGAGATTCAATAAATCATTTAACCTACTTCACTGGAGTTGGATTTTTCTTCCTATGGGACCAGTTACTTTAATCTATATTTTTTTACTATTATTTTCTGTACAATCATACACACATTCTAGAATTCTTAACATCTCCTTTTTTTTCTCAGGATTCTGACAGTGATTTTATTTAATACTATTCAATTTCCCTAAATGACAGGAATTTAAAAGGGTTGTGATGTTGATGCTGTTACTTATCCCTAAATTAGTCGTTGCCAAGATGCATGTGGTGATTATTATTAATAATAATACATAATAACCATAGTTATTAAAAAACATTGTGCTTCCTCTTCTGTAGGTTGTTAACTTTTATACTACTTAACTTGTAATGCCTATTTGGTGTTATGTGATCACAAAGTACTTTTGAAACAAAGCAATACACCTTTTTTTTAATTGAAGGCTTGGCCACCATTTTGTTCACTGTCTCCCTAATCTCAGAGAATCAAACCATGACTTTTCTCTCCTAGAGAATTCACAGAACATAAAGGCAAATTTAAAATCTCAAGCTGTAGGTGTGAGTGGGAAGATGGTTAGGGAAAGATTTCATATGTGAAATAGAGAAAAACAATCTTTTTACTTGTTGAATATAAGTATGTTTGGGGATACTTTGTAGCTGCAATTCAGTCTCTGAAGTCATCAAGAAAGCACTCTTTTCTGATAGAAATCTGTTATAGGCACACTTCATGAGGGCACTCCTTTCCTGCCTTTGCATCGGGAATCTGGGGTCCTGATACTCAGGCATGATTTGACTTTAATCATCACTAGTTAGTAGGTATTTCACATTACTAAAGATCGGACGAGTTCTGTTTGCAAGAGAATCAAGAAAGAAGATGATTTTCCTATCCTGTCACTCAGGATTTCAGTATGCAATTCCACTCTGATCTAGGATAAAACCATAAATAAATACAAAATTTTTTGCAAGTCAGAAGAGCTCCTAGACCCATGATCAGGGCACTGCAGGATGGGGGAGGCAAGTTCAAGCCTCTCTTCTGCTGAGGCCGGGGACATCAGCCGCCCTGAGTCTATCCGAGCATCTTAATTATGCCGGAGTAACTGACTAGTACTTGAGAGAAGTCTCCCTCAGACCTGATTTGATAAGAAAATACATGCTGAATTGGGAGAAAAAAAATCTTCATTAAATATTTMTGCCAAGTAATATATGGTATAAAAGATGAAGCACTGCCATGGCTGTAACGCACATCCCCATCTATGGAATTATAAACAGATGCCTCTCCGGTGTAATTTACCTCTGGCCCTGGTATTCAGTTATACCTTACACTTCCCACTCTTACTTATCCCTTCTATTTCTGTAACCACTTCCTAAAGGCAATTTTATATGAATCACAACACTTAGCAATACTATCGATACTACATACCCCAAAGGATCCTAAAGAGAAAAAACCCTCTTATAAATGCACATTACTCATATTCATCTGTCAATATTAGTTACTCTACACTTTCCYGGTTTTCACATTAGAGGGAGTTATTTTGCTGCTTTGGTGTAAATCTTGGGAGCTGCTCCTGGTACAGCGATGCTGGGTTTGGCTGTGAGGGTGCTACATCACGTTGTGCGAGGAGCAATTGTAGGTGCAGCGAGTGCAGCGTGAAGAGACTGAACTCCTTATGAACTGTAAAAATCCTGCGATAGCCTCGGCTACACTACTGTGTGACGGGAATTTAAAATAAGCTGTAAGCTGAAGTACCCTGAAGTCTGATTCACCAGGTAGCTCAAACTTGCACTTATTTAGAGGGGAAGAACC
>NW_028186534.1:7461162-7531527 GCF_003343005.1 Rhea americana | reverse complement strand
GAGCTGGAAATTAAAAAAAAAAAAAAGAGTCTTTATAAAAATAAAGAAAAAAATATTTATTTTGGATTTACTTTGTTTGAAGGTTGTAGGTTAGTTCTTTTTGTAGTTAAATTGGGACCCATTGTGTGGTTTCCACCCGATCACTTTCAGACATGTATTGATTCAGGCATCTATGTATGGAAAAATGTTTTATTGTACAATTTCTGTATTTTTGACTTTAGTTTGAAAGATAGTGTAATAGTTATGAATTCCCATTGAGACCCATTATGTTGGCAATCAGATGCCTCTAAAGGGCAAAGTATTTCAAGCAAYATTCACTATTCAGCTTTGAAAGAATCTATGTTGTTATATTGCTCTGTATTATTCACAATATATAACAATGAAGCATTTCAAGTACTTCAAAAATATTTTATTACTTCTGTATGTACTTAAACTGTCTGAAGTAACAGAAGGCATTTCTAGGAGGTAGTTAAAACTTGGTAAAGAGACTCTAATTTTTTCATTCCCTTCTAATAAAAAAGAACAAAGTGGCAATGTTTGCCAAAAATCATTCCCCAAGTCACCAAACAAAGGAAACATATAGCACATATACAAAAAAGTACACATCTAAAGCTGGTAGCAGCTTCGTGGTAGCTGTGTAATGATCACCAAGAATCAAGCACTAGGAAGACATTCATCTTTAAGTTACAGATAAAGTGCTAAAGCAGCTGTCCAGAGCCACCATCACCACCTCCTGATTGTCCTGCCTTTCCGAGCAGGACTCAGTCATTACAAAAAAAAAAAAATCTTTTGTATCAACAATATCCATTGGATGAGTGAAACGTCAATGAGAAATTTTAGGGCTGTCTGTGCCCTTGATCTGGGGAAGCATTTGATCTCATTGAGATTTTGATCAGGACTAGCTTTGACTCTCTTGAAGCCCTACTTTTTGGAGTAGATAGAAATGCAATCAAGTGATTGCCTGAACCAGGGTGGCATTTGGCAGTTAGACAACTTTATAGGTGCAGTGTATGTGGATGTCCTGGTAAGAGAGGCCTGGGACCAAAAAAAAGATCTCTTGAACACTGGTAAGTGAAAATTGCCCCTTATTTGAAGTTACTATTTCTTATTTAAAGACTGATGGGCACCACAATCATCATTGCTGTGCATAAGCTGGATCCAGATCAGATGCAACATTTAGATGGTTGCCCTTTTGCCTTTGTCCTTCCTTATGGAGACCATAAGAAACTCCCCCTCCTTCAAGCAGTTCTTCCAAGGGAATGTCTCTAGCTTTCCCCTTGCTGGTCGTCACCATAACCACATTCCTACCAGGCAGCGATTGCCAAGCCTGCCCACTCCCATCCTTCCCCAGCCCACGGCTCCTCTCCCAACTGTCCTGCTAGCAGAGGTCCCAGGCATGCCCCACTGGCTTCCCAAGCCATCCAGGCTGCTCGAGGGCTCCTCGCACCCTTCCCAACCCCTCATACTCAGGTCTGATATTCAGGGCAGTTACTCAGAGCTGGAGCATGAAAATGCCCAGACTTGCTGCTGACAGGGAGACAATATCACAGAGCAGCTCTGCAAAGTAGGCTCCAGCTGCATCCACAATGAAAAGTACTCTAGTTTATATCTCCATAAAATAAACAATGCTGGGTTTAAAGCTTGTATTAACCTGGGTATGCAGGGTCCATTGACATGGCAGATAGCTTTGGGTAAAAATCCTTGGAAGAGTGCTTTAAACATACAGTGACAATAAATCCTGAGGGCAAATCCAAATGGCTAAGAGGACATTTRCCTCTTATTTATTTATATCAGTCAGCTTCAACCAAGTCCTTTCATACTATTCAATAATCTTTTTTTAAAGAGGTTAGAAATCAGGGGCAGACCAAAATGACTTCTGTAAAGCTATAATAATTTATACCGATCAAGATGTTTGGGTTTGGAGAGTTTAGCTGGTTTAACTATTTGGCTATTTAGGGTTGGGAAAGAGCTGACAGAAGGTGAGTGACATGAAAGGTCACCTGCATTTGGGAAAAATACAATTTCAGCTTTTGGGAAAAAATATTGAAAAGAAAACACAGAAGAGCCCTTTGAACTGCAGCAGATAGCAATGAAAACAAAATCTCAGAACAAGTAAATTATTAAGTCAGATTGCAGATTGTTGCACAGCCACAACAAGCTGCAGAGTTTATTGTTTTGTTTCCAGACTGAGGTCTGCAGAAAATAAATATGTGGGGCTCAGGGCATTTACAGATAATGAACATCCAGAGCGAGGAAATGTACCCCAAGGTATTTTGGGAATCATCTCACTGACAGAACAGAAATCAGATTTAAAAAAAAGGCAAGAAAATATGATCTGTGAAGACAGAGAGATAGAGACTCAGACTGGAAAGTAATGGCATCTTTCCACTCATAGCACAAATAACTACATTTGAAGTTTACTAGAGAATGAATTTCAGTCGAATCGGCCCTGACGTTTTTCTGAATTTTGTCTTTATAGTGCAGTGAAAAAACAAWCTTGTAGGCCTGTTACCCCTCTATAAAGGCAGCACTGATTCCTTCCTTCCCTATTGCTCATGTTCACCTCAGCCCAGATATTGCATGCTACTGAAGCCGRCCTTAATGCAAACACCTTAAAGCATGCTGATCATTTAGTCTTAAAAAATAAACAAAAAAAAMCCCACAACTATTCTGCAATGGGCATTTCAGTACTCCAGAAAAGAGGGAGTACCAATCTCCAGCTGCCTCAAGGCAGATTTGTGAATAAGTGGACAGTCAGCTGGAACCACAGCCCAAAGGCACACGCAAGAGTTAATGCCACAGACATCCAAGTGCATCAAGAGCTCTGATTTTCCATTATTCATCTCTAAGTCAAACCATATTTCAGAGTGCTTTACTATTCACAGTGCAATTCTTAATGGTGAGTCCACTACTCAGTCACAAAAGCAAAACAAAAAAGAAAATTTCACTTGGCCCCAACAAAATATTTTCCTATGTTATCTTAACTATTCTTGCTTGCTTTTGTTGGAAATGAGTAGCCCACTGGTTTTCTCTGCAGTAGGAAGAAAAGGTCTGTGTAATGTGTATCCTTCAAGGAAAGTAAAATGTGCCATGCTTCCTACCACAAACCAGCCTCCCTCAATCTCCACTAACAAATATGCTTAGACATTGTTACCTACAACAAATCCCGAGAGTGAAAGGAAAATTCTTATGAATTCACTTGAAGTGCAATGAGCTTAAAGTTGTTCTACAAGCATAAAAAAGGCTACATAAATTTATTTACAATGAATTATTTTCTCAGCCCTTTGTATAGCAGTTATAGTCAGTCTGGAAGTATTGTATTAGGTACAGCTGCTTTTGTGTTATAAGCAAGAGTTTAGATTCTCAAATATTGTAAATTGACATCTCTCTATTTGATCTTGTACATGAAGTCTTCCTACTGAATCTCTACACCACAAACACTATTTTTTCCAATAACTTTGGTTCCTGYTTATCAACTTACAATAATTTAATCAAGAAAGACTCTTGAAATGCATTATCTCTGTTTGAAAAGTAACACCAGAATGAAAGAGAGGAAAAGCAACAGATGTGCAACAGTTCCTGCAGGACAATTCAATTTCCAAACAACAAGCTATCACAAGCCTATCATCCTTCCCACAGGTTTCTTYTCAAGTTTAGCAATAACATGTTAAACCTGCCTCCATTTGGGGGGAATTTCATGCTGTAAACATTTCAGTGGAATACCAGTAATTGCCATGAAGCACACGAAGATGAACAGCTCTGTTTGGTCTCAGCCCTGTGGTGGAGATGGAGGGTGCTAGAGATGGTCAAGGTGTTGTAGTGATGGGCTTCCAGCTAAACAGGTGCTAGTGCTCCAGGTACCCTTAACCAGGAGCTACCTCAAAGCAGCAGCACACAGAGGTCCTCCCTACCACTGCCTGCTGGCCCCGGGCACCTACATAGTCTGGCACAGGGCTGGGAGCACTAGCTAAGGCAGGAAACGTAACAGATATTTTTTTGCAGGCCTATTCTCACACACACGCACTCGTTCAGCTGATCTCTTCTGTAAGCATTTCTCCTCCACCTCCACTCCCCCCCACATCTTACACATTGTGACTTGTATGGAAATGAAATGCTAAAAGGAACCAAAACAGGCAAAACAAATTTGAGTGTTATATTCTAGCCARTATTGCAGAAACTTGRACTTTCTACTCTTTTAATGAACATYGATATTGGAAGCTTTAATTCATTATTACTTATATTACCTGAACATATTATGCTCCTTGAACTAATGTAGTTTTATAGYGATCACACCCTATGACTGCTCAGTCTCACACAAATGACTGGGGAACCCTTGGTTAGACATGGAGAAAGGAAAAACTTTTTCTTTGCTGTCACCTCCTTCAGCCAAGGAGTGGCCTACACACAGACCTCTGTCCCCACTGCCCCAGGCTGGTCGYCAGCAGAAGCCACAGCACGCGAGCCCTGCGGGAGAGCTGCCTGCCCAGGGGAGCCCCAACRGCCTCCCTGGCCTTGAGCATTCCCTGGCCTTGGCCAGGTTGTCCTTCCAGCACTGCTCTGCTGAGATCTCATACTGGAGGGGACAGTGCACAGCAGTTTGGTTGACCCTTCCCTTCCAGTGCTGGTTTGCATTTTCCATCACATATCCACATGCATCACATATCCACAAGCATATAATGAAGCTGACAGGAAAAAAAAACAAAACAAAACAAAAACACTCTTAACTTTGCATTGAGGCAATTTTTCAGTATGCAAAACATTTTCTTTCTAGTCTTTGAGTTCCCCATTATCATCACAAAAGTGTTGTATCACTGTAGAGCTACTAAAAAAAATAAAAGATCTACACATATACACATTATTTTCTGTCCTGTTCCTCCACAGGAGTTTCAACCTTTCATAAGTTAGAAGTCTTTTCTCAGGAATYCAGAGGATGAGACTTCAACATAGTAGCACCTTTCTTTTCCTAGCATATGTGATAATATCCAAAGTCTATTACAGGACAGCACAGTGGCAATACACCAGGAAATGAAATAACTTGTATTCAAACCTCTGCATTGCTACTGATGTCTAGCAGAAAGCTAGACCATTTAGTTAAATCAGATAATGTCAGATAATGCTCAGGCACCCAGGTCCTGCTGGATCCAGGAAATATTTACATTTCTAGGCTAAATTTTAATTGATTCAACTCTACATTTTCAAAAACAAGGATTACAGTTTCCCCTAACTCAGAAGGGACTGGCAGAGAGAAAATAACACAAGCTATAAAGCATTCAGAAGCTGAGAGCCCCATAAGTCCTAAAAGCACTAATTACCTGGGCGCTCTGGCATGGGGAGAGGCAAAGGCCAGGCCAAGGATGGCAGACTGAGGTGCCAGCAACAGGTCCAATAGCAGCCAGACGAGCACAAGGTGACAGGCAACTCAAAGAGCAGAAGTCATTAGTGAGATAGCATAATACGACTGAGCATGAGGCTGCCTGCAGCAGAGGTCACTTAAGGTACTGGGCCAGCCCTAAATGCGAGAGGATGCACAGGTGAGAGTCCCAGGTGAGGCTGTTCAGGGCAACGAAGGCCTCTCCGTACATCCAGAACCCCCCTCTACAGCACAGAGAGCGCTGATTTCTTTTTATACTCACATCTACTTGTCAATGCTAAGATCTACCATAAATGTTGGCCATATCTCTAAGGACATCCAAGACAGTTTTGCTACTTAACAAGTCTCTGTAAGTCTTTCTCCATAATACACCTCAGTAATGCCACCTTTTTKTCAGGGTTGGAGAGGACCAGGAGACACTTTCTGAGAGCAACTGCGGTGATCATCAGTTTCCAAATGTCACAGGGAAAAGTCAGAACGCATTTGTTGGAAACAAATTGCAAGCTCTCAAGACACTTCACTGAAAGTAGAGTTTATCTGAGRTAATCGTAAGATTTACCAGTTCTAGCCACATCATTCCCGTACATAGACTAATGGATTCCCCTCTATCCACACGAAACTAAAGCTTGCAAATTCAAGGAAGGAAATAGCAAAATCACTGTAGCACATTTGCAGGAATGACAAGGATCATGTTAATGGATGGGGCTCTTACTTGGCTCTACTCTTGCCGCAGTCCTCTGGGTTACTGAATAATGGCAGCGTCAGCACCTTCTTTCTTGCTCTGAGATGATACAGTAAATTTAACCATCTGCTATGTTTTGTTAGCGCTTAGAGGAAAGCGAATGGCAACAGGAAGAATATCTGGGCACTTAAGTTCTGTATTTTATTTATTAGATGAATAAAGATAGGTAGGTGTCAGCACAGCAGACTGATCTTTTTTCTTCTGATTAATGTTGATAATATTGTACAACAAACTTTGGAAAACTTTGCAATGGTTTCTGAACATCATCGTAATGAACTTCGTAATGGAAAACAAGTAGAGCGTGGATGGTGAAAACAGTGCCAGTGAAATTACCAATTAGATCACCTAACCAATATTCCTACAGAACTCAAAAACACTCCTCAGAAGTATCCTCCGTGATTCACGCTACGTGTTTTCTTGAGAAGTAAGAGATAGTATATGATTATACAGTACTGCTGATATCAYAGGATATGTTAACATTAAACTTCATGTTGTCCTACAGAATTTAACTTTTTAACTCTTAAATGAATACTGAGGTTCTTCTAGTAGGAATAAAAGTTTCTCATAACAGCTCAGAGTCTGGGACTTTTCTCACAATAACAAAGCAAAAGAAAATTGTGTGTAACAATTTCTTGCATAAAGCCTTTTTTATTCTACAGCAAGTAATGAGACAAAGCAGCAGTTGCTGAATGTTTACTCTTTCTCAAGAAGCCCCAGTTTGGGGAAGTCCTCTCAAAGCTTTCACTTGATTGCTGAGAGATAGAAGTAAAACAATYGCACAATTAACTCACCTGAAAATGAAAAATCATAACGAGTGAAGACAATGAATAGATCTTCTATATTGTTTTTCTTCCACTCATCCTGGAAGCCCATCAGTTACATTACTGCTATTATGCGAATTTCTACTCAGGTAAAAGCAAAAGAAGAGGGGAAAGTGCCAGAAAATGCTTTCACACCAACCATCTCTGTATTTAAGCTTGCAGTCCTCTTTGAAGGGCTGTCAGGCAAGAGCCCTGATGCTTCCTCTTACAAGCTGATGGACACCTCAGTGCTGATTTTGGCATGAATTGTTCCTAGAACAGAGTACAACAAAGAAAAGGGGAAACACAGGTGGCTCTGCACAGAGTCAGTAAAATGATACAGCTACTTCGTACATGAGCATCAGAAGTGCTGAGCAATGAGCAATGACTCTTGGCTGTGCCCCCCAAAATGTGTGTCCACTACCTCAATAGCCTGGCGTTTAGYTCAAGCTGTAGGGATTGCAGTGCGTTTCATGGCTCAATCTGTCGTGGTGGCACCTGTGGCCCATCCACCACGCTCTCACCAGCCGTATGCATCGACACTGAGCCCTGGGGCTGCGGTAGAGGCACTGAYGAGGGGGCAGATGGTAATCATACATGGTAGAGTTCCCTAAAATGTGCTAATATTTCCTGTACTGATGACAGGGTAATTTCAGAGCCACAAGTACTGCTTTCCCAGGATGCATTACCTACCTGAAGGAGGCAAAGAGAAAGATGGTCTCTCTTTGATGTCCCAATGCAGTTCACTCAGAGATCACGACATCCAAGTTTGTATTTCTCATGATTTCTATCTATTTACTGGCTTTTCAAATCTTTTCCTTGTGCAATAACTAACTCTTTGCATTGAACGAGTTCATCTGTGGTCTACACAGCAGTACTTGTCACCCTGGGAGCTAAGGGTGTTCCTCATCCCAGAGGAGGCACGTGGGATCTTGAACTCTTGCTTCAAGCTCTTGGCTACTCTACTCTTTTCTTCCCTCAGTTTAGCCAGTAAGAGAAGCATTGTGATTGTAAATATGCATTTTAATATCTATTTTAAACATGCTTCAACCATAATGGGAATATAAATTTGAAATTATTCATTCTGTGGCCAGTATACATAAATATTGTGGTAAACATAATTTGAAAGGTATCAGCATCACGTACTGACATACTGCATCATTTATTTCCTACATGAAGCATACTACTGATATACATAATGCATATACTACTGATATAGAGTATATGCATTCACCATGCCTCAGTCATTTACCTGTAATCAGCTATCCTGCCAGCCTCAGCACCACCACCGGCAAGAACGGTTCTTTATATTTTTCTTCCATTTTTTATTTTTAAACTCAGTTTCTCAGTTTTAAACAGTTGTCTCACACTAGTTAGAAATCATCTGCTTTTATTTTTCTGTTCCAACATATCTTTTTTTATTTTTCATTTCCTGTTTACAGTCACAACCCTAACATCTATTTAAACACAGATACTTCCTGCTACCAAGAATAATTGAAGTAGCTAATGATTTTAGGTACTCGGCAGTTTACTGATTCCTAGAGCACAGTATCTCAGTAAACCTTCTGCTTGGATCTCACGGTTTCACTGCAGAGCAAAGAGAGTTAGGAGTATTTGATCTAGCAAGCACATATTTTATTAAATTATTGGCATTCTGCAGATTTCCATGGGGTGGAGATGACTTACGTGGCTTATCATTTCCGTTGACTAAATTGCCTCATTCCATGTTTGACCATATACCAAAATAAAATGCACGGTATGTTTACAGTAGAGACCAGTAACATCTTAATTCAAATATATTAAATTTCCTCTGTGATATATACAAGCTCTTATTACATGTTTTAATTGAAAGACTTGGTTAATTYAGTATTAAGTGTTAATATTAACTAGGAAATCTGCATTGCTCGTGTGATAAAAAGAAATGCCTTTCATATTAAAAATCTCATAAGTTTTTTTGTTGTTGTTTGTTGTCTCAAGGACATTATATCAAAAACCAGACATGAGGGATAACTTCACAGCAGGATGCGTTTTAACTGCTCCATGCAGCCCTGCTAGAGGAAAGCAGGGCGATCATGAGCAGAGCTAGCAGGTGCTGAGCATGCATGAGCAAGGGCGGAGGGCTGTGCTCGGGGGCCCGCGAGCCGGGGCAGGACGGGTGCGCGCCGCGCTCCCACGGCCCCACAGACGAGGACGAGCGCTGGGAGCCACCGGCCAGCGCCTCCCACCTGAGCAGCGCGCTCTGCTTCGCTGCTGAAACGATCCTGGGCACCGTAAAGGACGTTCTCCCCTCGCAAAGCCTGCTCTCCGTCCGCAGGCGACGGGAGAGGAGGAGGCTCCGCTTCACTCCGCAGTGGTAGAAACGACCGCTTTCTCCCACRTTTCTGTTCGACCATCGCGGACACGAGGTCTCAACACTTCAAGAGGAGCGCCAGGGATGATTTCTGAGCGTGCTCGCAGCCTGCCCCTSCGTGTCCCCGCAGCCCAGCCCCGGTGCGCGTGCCGCAGGCGCTTTGCAGATCGCGGTCACTCAGCGGCAGCTACTCGGTCCTGAGGATCAACACCCAAAGTGCAAGCGGCTGTCAGACCTCTCATCAATCAGAGATTAGGTCCTCCCTTAAACAAGACATTTTCARATTCTATCATAAAATACAGATTTAGGAATGTCCTTCTGCTCCCAGCTGCCCGTGGCAGTACGCAGCTCGGCTGAGAGCAGAGCCTGGGCCAGCTCGCGAACTGCTCCTGCTCTGCAGGAGACGCACRCAACAGAGCTCTAACAGCAGCAGCAATGGCAGCGACCCTGTCATTTAGGACATCACCAGAAGGATGTTTTCTTTTGCCTTTAACGTTACAGAAAATAACTTAAACCCAACAAGAAATCAGCAGCCATCTTTCCACTGTTTTTAAAAGGAGAGTCTCTTGGCTTTTCTTACTTATCTCTGTGATGCTCTCAGCTGACAGAATTCAATCTTTGTACCTAAGCCAAAAACAGTAATGTTCTTCTTTAACTACGCAATTAGACATATGTAGGGAGGATTACAAAGACTAGATGTCYTCACAAAAAATGCATACCTTTCTATCTTCTTAAGAAATAGCATAGGCATTTGCATGTGCTCTTTTGTTAATTGTGTGACCCACTGAGCAGCTGTTGAATATCCAGAAGCTTTGTGCACACAACAGGTGCCAAGTTTTGCAGGTTCACAATCATGGACAATTCGATCTACAGGACATTCTTTGTTTCTGAACTTTAAGATATGTCTTTGAAAACACCAGGCATTTCCACATGCTAAAGARTAAAGTAAAAACAGAAAATAAGTGATGTCTGAAAAAAAAAGGAAAGATAAAATATAATAAGTTCTGTTTTGAAATACGAACCAACCTCAACAATCTCATGAGAAAGAGTTTGGAAACCGTAAGGTTTGTATCTGGTAGTCATGCTTACAAATGGCTAAAAGTCGATTCAGCTGGTGAACAGAAACAACAAGGGATATAATAGTAATGTCACTATGTCGGGTAAACATCAATTACTCAACATAGGACACATTTATTAGCGGTTGCTGGTCTGAGCTTTTTAAGGTTGTAGAGGTAAATRCAAGAGGCTTGTGTGACCAGGATAAGGTGGGCTTACTGGCAGCCCCATGGCCATGTCCCTGCGATAGCTCTAAAAGCCACTTAACAAGCTCCACACCTTGCTAGCCAGTAAATCTGGAACTGGTCAAGATGGAGCTAGATGAACTAATTCATTTCTATACATGTGGAAGAGTGCCCAGCATAGGCACCCTTCACTCTCTAATAGCACTAGAAAGAGAACAAGCAGCTCTTCCAGAAGACAGTGCAGAACATCTCAGATCACCCCCAACATGAACGTTCCTTTCCCTTCATTCACTGGGAGGGATTTTAGAAACACTACGCAAAGCACTAGTTAGGTGCTTAAAGTTAGCCTGTGAATGCCTACCAACACCAACTACAACTTGAAAACGTACCCCTGTAGCTGTGAATTTCCAAAAATTTTTCCTTGAGTAATGAAGCTGTGAATGAGAGGGAAGTAGATCTAACTGCAGGTGAGGAAAAKATCAAAAAGAGGTGGACAATGAATATTTGGAGCTGGTGAAAATGTGAACAAGGAAAAATAAATCTGAATCAAGGTCACACGTGGTTCTGGAGCACTGCAGCTCAGAGAGGCGTGATGAGAGCAGACCAGCAAAGAGACCTTAGCAGACAGTGGGGGGAAAAAAATTAAACACATGCACCAAAGAGACGGGTTTGAGGGTGGTTAAGCAAGCCTGTCAAATACAATGACAATTCGCTCTAATTAACATTTATTGCTTTTGTAGCTTGTGCTGTGGGGATTTTTTTTTTTAATGACTAATGAGAAAAAGCTGTTATTCTTAACAAATTCTTTAAACTAATTCCCCACCGGCCTGCTACACGCTGAGTGGATATAGTGGGCTTTATATAACCTCAGTGGGATTCTGGCAAAACAAATAGAGTCACACTGTTGCTGAATTTGGCCCTGTGTTGCCCGGAGAGCAATGATGAACTTCACATGGAATAGTACATATTTCTTGCTTTTTCTTGTCACTATTTCATGCCATGAAACAAGTGTGCCACAAATCATTTTAATTACCCCGATGCGGCTGTGGGAGTGCACAGCCACTCCTCCTCTTAAATCTGTCAGGCTGCCTGTAACCATTTGTAATGGGCTTATGGTGCTAAACAAGCCAGCTGAATCCTTCCCTTAGAGGGTTAATTATTAATTGTCCCAAATGCTGTACTTAGATACTATTGCACCAGGCATGTTTCTTTGTAAAGCCCGGGGAAACAGGAAGGCTGCAGAGAAATTTTTCCCTACCAATAGCAGCTGTCTGAGGATCATGAGAGACTGTTTCTCCCTACTGCACTGCTGACCCCCAAACATATTGCTTTTTAACCTTTTTGCAACACACAGATTCCTGGAGCAATTTCCAGAGGGAGTGCAATTGTAAACCGAGCGACCACACACTCACTTTCCTTACCCCCTTTGGTGAGCCCTGGGGAGGCAGCCGAGGACACCCAAAAGACCTATAAACATGAGTTGAAAGCATCTGCTAGTGCTGCTTATTCTCAGCATCAGCAGTTTCCAAGCGTTACCACTGCTTTGCGTCGCCCAAGACATTCAGGTCTGTATCACGTACAGCGTTGGAGACCACCATGCTGGTCTCCCTACATGACCACTCTATTAGCACAGCACAGGGCTAGTTAACCCATGTGCAGCCCTGTGTTAATGTAGTTATACTGTCTGCAGTTCCCACGCTTGCATATTCATCTCTCATGTACCATGTAGCTTCATCTGTGAGAGAGATAAATCAAGATGCTCGTCACCTGGCTACATGTTCCCCCTCTTTTTATGAGGAGTACCACTTTTGAGAGCAAAGACCAAGTGTCAAGGCATTGCTGGGTCACTAGTTGGGATGGTTGTACAGGATGGACTGCAGAACTAGTGCCACCCTGCAATATGGCAATGTCCCCTCCAGCCCTGGAGGCTTTCAGAGCTGGCCCTTCCTGGAAGGTATGGAATGGTTTTCACTTTGCAAAGTGCTGGTCCTGAAGAAGCCATCCTTCCAGGGCTGAATTTTCAGGCAGGACAAACCCAGCTTGCGAAAGTCACCTGAAAACCGCAAAAAGGATTTGTTCAGTGCCAATTCTATTTGTTTAAAATAATAAACAAAAATGTAAAAAACAGATGTCTACATAATTCATGCACGAAAGAAAATATAGCATGTTCCAGTCTCCCCTGAATCAGATGGCGACGATTAAAGACTCTCATCAGGAATGGCACAAATACTAGTACAGCCAGAGATGTTTTATATATAGTACTGCTCTGGCTGACAGCTCAGAATTTCCTTAGGGTGCTTCCCTGATGGAATGAATTCTAGCTTCAATCCATACTGCGAGGGGAGGAAATTGATATTTCTTTAAGTTATCAGTGTGTTGCTTTGGCCTTTTATACTTGATACAAGCAAAATAATACAGGAAACTCAATGTTCTTATTTCTGTGGGTTTCAGTGCACATGTTAATGCAGTACAACTAATTCTCTGTAACTTATACCCTGCCACTGTGATCTGCATTACAATGCCCTACCTTATTGCAGAGCCAGGGAATTCTGCATGATCTTGGATGTGTCTGACACAGGAGATGTTTATTTATGATGGACTTGTGCAAAGTCATGACTGAGCAAGTGGGGAGAAGCCTCTGGCAGCAACCCCAACTGCCAGGAGATTGCCTTGCATTTTAAATGATTAGAGCCTCTGCATAACACATGCACGTTGGGGTTGGGGGGGATAAAACACACCCACTAAATCGCAGCTTTTCAAAATATGATGTCACAACAAGTCATATCCCATCAAAGGAACTAGAAGATAAATGTTTGCTGCAGGCTGGTGAAAGAAGCCAGCAAGAAAATAAAGCTTTTCACACTGTGTGTAAATTGTAAAGGATGACTTCTTGTGTTGCCTGGCTTCTGCCAAAGAAAAATTCTTTTCTAGCCAAGTAAAACACAGCAAGAAATAAATATCGCAAAAACAGAGACAGAAACTAGGCTTTCCACCAGAATATGTCAAAGTTATTTTCAAATGCAATTGTATTTTGGTTTGTTTTGCCATTTTTATGCCATGCAGCCTATGGACCACAGATTTACTTTAACTGAAGCCTAGTTCACCCAAACCTAGGGCAAAAGGTTCATATGTCAGGCTCCAGTTCCAAACATCACAGAGATAAAGAAACTACTGGCTAAGGAGGGGAGCTCAGAGATGACGCCTTCTACAGCCGGATGCCAGTAATGTGCTTACACTGTTATGTGTTGCTCAAGAAGTACCAGGAAGAGGGAGGACAACGCTAAAGCTTCATTCGGTCAAAATTCCCAAGATGCCAGGAATCAATGGGAGTTTTGCCCAAGCAGAGCACCTGTCATTAGCATGTTATAAAATGGACTTTTTGGTATCATGAACTTTTGCACATTTCCTTATGAAAGCTGCATCTGCTGAAACTGATCTGTTACGACAGAGCAATCTCTTTTTCTTCTTAAATATCAAATTAAAAGCTACATTGCAGGAATTCCCCGTCCTGTTTTMCATGGATTTACATTGTGCAGAGAAGAACTGCAGCTGCACTTTGTGGCAGCCGCAAACAAAGACAACAGAAGGAGCTGGGCTCAGAAGAAAATGGTTATTTAATTAAAACTACGGGAAAACCCTGTTGTCGGGAGCTAGTAACCAGGCGGGCTCCAACATAGTCTCACTATTCATTCCTTAAATCATCTTCTGAGGTGGAGTTGAGCAAGCTTAAACAAATAGTTTGTACAAGCAACACTACTAGTAGAGTCTCACTTCCTAGGGCTCTGTGTCCTGACGGTGAACATTCGGGTGGGAGCTCCACTTGCGCTGTCGGGGTATCATGAGTGTCCAGTAAGAGCTGAGTTCATATTTCAGGCTTTCCCTGTGCTGAAAAACCTGTTTTTCACAGAGCTTCTAGGAACTTAAAGATCTTTRAGACCATAACCACAGTGCAAACTCAACTGCAGATTATATATGGTCAGTATGTCTCCGCAGTGAGGTGCWACTGCTCTGACAAATCTTTTAGTCAGGTGCTGACCATAGCGTTGAGATCTTTTTCAACATCTTTTCTAAGTGGGGAGTGAGCTGGATGTGTCCTTACTCTTTGCTGCATAAACTAATACGAGGGTTCATTGGAGGCTTATAATAATGGCTTTAAAATAGAGTCTCAGCAARTAGTGGCTTGAAAGTAGCCCTTTAGCCTGTACTTTAGAAACATTTTGGAATTTAGTATAGTGAAATAGACAGCTAGAAAAATAGACCATATTAATAGTAATAAAAACCCTAATGGACAACAGGCTGCAAGGCCATTAAAATTCTAGTCATGGCTGGGAGAACAGACTGCAAACTTTGGAGACAACTACAGAGGAAAAAGCAACTAGCAGCAATTTTGAAGAGAATCTGATGTGATTGTAAGAACATCAGCTGGTTCTGCCTTGGTTGCTGTTAATAGACTTTGTTGTGACCCCCTGCACAGCAGAAATATAACATAATGAAAGACAAAGCATGCAAATCAGCAATCAATTTTTTCTTCTTTGCAACACATCAGTAACCGCGAAATGAAATGAAGATCTGGGATGCTCCCCTGAGCTAGGCCTGCACCACTTAAATTGCACCTTAATCTGCCATATTTATAATGCAAGCAGCTTCAGTGGGTTAGGTTCTTCAAAATTCAGTGTAATTTTATAAAACAAAATAATCATCAAGCCTGTGCTTTTCAAAGGGCTGTTAAGGCTGTAGCTTTCGACAGTGACAAAAGCATTTGATTCTATGGATCTGTATCAATATATCATAAATACCTTTTTCTCATTCTGGTGATGGGCACTGACACATTCTTTTGCAATCTAAAAATCTCTCTTAATAAAACATGTCTCTGTGTGCTATAGAAAATGCTTGGAGAAGGGGAAAAAATGGAAGGCGTGATGGAAATTCCAGTATTTTAGGCAGAAATAAATGTCTAGATACATTTGTGTATTTTTTACATCATTGTATGCTTCAGATACCCCTATAGGTTTTTATGGTGTGACCAGCTGATTGACCATTGAAGGACAGCATGAAGGGGCATTTCAGCAGGACCCTGCAGGCTGCTGATAAGAGAGAGGGAAAATAAAATCTAACTAGAACTTTTCATTCCTGAGTGCACGGTTTTTCAAAATCCACAGCACATAAGAGGAAAACAAGTGATATTACAATATTTCAGCTGAAAATCTCCACTAAGTTTCATTGGGATAAGAAAAGCAACATTCTTGCCTCATTTCGCTTAAAGGTACGTGATTAATTCTTTATTTTAAGGAAAACAATGCTAGTTGCCACTGTTGCTCATGTTTTTAACAGATGTGCAGCATCACGTTGGCCAGCTGCCCACTTCAGAGACCAAACTTTCCCACTTTGCTAGAGGGGAAAAACTTGACTCTGACAGGAATTCATTAAATGAGAGAATTGGACTCTCTCTTGCACTTAGTGCACTTCAGAATATGCGAAGAGACCCCTTTTGTCTATTTTTCACAAGAAAAATATTGTCTAATAGGTCCTTAGGAGGGATGGGAAGGAGTGTTCTCTCTTACCTCCGCTGAAGCCATGGCAGATTCTTGGGCCCATGGCTGCTCTTTTCATCCTCACCTACCTCAGGGCACTGATTTTCCTATGGAAGAGAGCTACCTACAACTTAGGAAACAGCAGACTTGCCCTGGTGACACCAGGACCAGCATCTTCTGGGCTCTGAGTCGCTAGGTCCAGCTTTAGCTCTGTGCACCAGGATAACAGTGCTCCCTATCACAGACTCAGACCTGCAAGTCTGAGTTCACTAAAAAATCCTGAAGTTCAGACTCTCCCAATGCCCGTACACCTACCTACTGAGATATTCATTCAAATGTTAATGCTGTGCGGTTCATCTACTTTTATCCCACCTCTTCTTACCCTAATCCAAGTTTGGCACTTAGACAGTTACAGTACTTCCAGCTCTTCCAGCTCCAGCTGATGATTCCCTTTTTGAAGTCATCAGGAGAGATATAAAAGAAATATTCCCTCACATAAAGAGCCAAAACAAGCAGAGTTCAAATATGTTGCAATGTCAAAAAGTATGTTCTGCTTCATTTAGCAGCTCAAATCCACCCGCGTGGGAAAGCCAGCACAATTACCTGTTTTTGGAAGAACTCTCCAACTTCTTTGACTCTGGCTTTTTCACAAAGGAAAAATAAAAGCATGTAAATTGGATAACAAACTGCTAGGTCTGGAATGACACAGGCTCTTTTATGTCCCATCAGGATGTTCTTACTGAACCCTGTGAAAACACACCTTGGTGTATCGTATCAGAGACAATATTTGTCGGGGTGTTTGAACAGTAACTGCTCACTAACCTGCTCACAAGCCACAAAGCTAGTGAAAAATGAAATGCAAGAAGATAAATTATAAAGTCACAGTTTAAGTCTTACATAGTTCAAGTTAAAACAAACACATTCTGCTGAATGATTCCTTCCTAATGAGATTCTTCAGAAAGCACTTTGGATCGGGGTATTTTCTGTGCTGGTGGGGGAAAAGAGATGTTGCAGCTGGAGAAGGAACAGTGCAATGTGCAGGAAAGTGCATGGACAACAGGAATGGGGTTTAAACTTCTCAAGTACTACCCATGCATTTCAATTCCTGGCTTCCTCTCCCAGTAACGGCTGCTGGTTTGTACGGTATTTCCCTGCCCACAGAAGCAGCAGCCAGATTTCGTATCCTACATGCATTTGTGCAGTGAAATAGTGCTTGATCCAACTCGGAACAAGCCAAAAATTGATTTAACCTGCAGCTGTTTCTAATAACTCCAAGCAGTCAAAGAGCAGAGGTTGCAGATAAGTGGTAGGCACTGACAGATGCATCCAAAGGRTCCATATGGCATCTTTGCTGGAGAGCTACTGCAGTAGTGGCTACCAAAAAAAGTTTGCTCATATTTTACTATCATAAAACAATTTGTCTCCAGTTAATGTATTGCTTAAGTAYAGGTTTTCATCCTTAATTACATCCAGCTTTTTCAGATGTATTTTGAGTTCTATCTCCCTTTCTGACCAGTCTACGTCTTTTTTCTCCRTTGCAATAGCCCTGGATGATTCTGAGAATAGAAGCAGCATTACAGCTCAACACTGGAAATCAATAGAATTAGCATATGATATAAATACAGTTTTTCCCTAGCAAGCAGAGAATATATTTTGAGTCTTGAATTTACAAAATCTTCCCACACTTTGTAAAGCAGGTGAAACTATGTTCTCAGTACCTGCCTGGGTACCTGAGTTTGTATTCTTGTCTCATGGGGTAGGAAAGGTTCAACTGAACATGTGTCAAAAGCAGCCTTTTATGGGTAATGACACATCAGTCTTGTTTTTTCTGATACAACAAAAAAAATGCTAGTATTATTCTTCTGGATACCCTAATCATGACCAAAAAAATTAACTGCTACAGAAATATACAAAAATACACAAAATTTTGTTACTAGCCAATTAGTGGATTCAAACAAATTAAAAATAGCACTGTGAGCCTTCCTCTCCTAAGATTTTCTTTCTTTAATCCTACACTGCTTGGATTTCTTGCCTCATTTTATGTGCTACAGACCTAATGTTCACAGTGACATTACCAGCGACAGCCAGTAATATCGCCATTGTCATTCAGCGCTGACTTCCTGCAATCCCAAGAGTGCTAATAAACGGTTGCCTGATCCAGCCCAGTAATATCAATGGAAAGGATCCCTGCTGCCTTCAGTGGCTCAGTTGTTCGCTTTCCTAGTTTAAGGTCGAATTAAGAAGTGACTATTGCAAATAACACAAACATCACCTGGGCTTGCTCAAATGTCAGGTTTTATTTTTAGCTGTGTAGTTCAAGGAGTGAGCCTGGAGGAACTCTGACACTGAAGGCAACCTTTTCTTATATCACTCGCTATATGCTTTTATTTAAATAATCCTCAGGAAAAACACATGTGTAACAAAAACAAGCAAAAGAGAAAATAACCCTCTGCAAATACATCTTCTTAATGGGTTCTTAATACCTGCACTCTTACAGGTAAGAAGTTTTTCCAGGCAAATTCTTTCCATTTTACAGCAAGAAATCTTTGTCATCATTACAATAGCATAAGCCTAACTTGTTAGAAGTTAATGAACAATCCTATCTATCATCCTTTAGCAAATCATGAGACCTAAAGAAATCCAAAACCTGAGCAAAACACAAATCCAAAAATTCTCTTGACACTGAACAATGTTAAGATTTAAGTGGATAAGATTTTCAGCATCAAAATCTGCCCATGAGCTTTAATATTTGCTGTTCCTCTGTCTCACTTCTGAATCAAACAGGGCTTCCCACCACCGTTCAGTGATCTTTGTAAGCCACTGTGGCCCAGCACTGACATCAGAAGCAGTTGTCTCCTTTCATTCCCCCCTGCCTCTGCTTCGACCCTCTCTGCTCCAGCAGAAGCCTTTGTGCAGCCCCGTAGTGAATCAGATTTGGGAACTAATTCAAGTTAAATAGGCCTAACCAAAAAAAAAACTAAATAGCCCCATGAGAAAACTTTTATCCAGATCAGTCAGTGTGAGATCAGGCACTGGAATCTGAGAGCTTTAGCATCTCCTGAGTGAACGGGTAAGTAAGTGGTGGCTTTCAATGGCACAAATCACAGTTCTTCAGCAAGTCCTATCTCCACCCTCAAAAACATTGACGGAAACAGAACATCTGCCTAGATGGCTTTTACATACTTAGTCAGCAGCTCTGGGGATCAGGCCTAAGTTAAGAGGCTTATTTCATTTTCCTTGCTATGACATCAGTCAAACGGACATGTAAGCACAAGGCTGAAGAGGAAGTATATTCTCACGTGCTGGTGAACTGTGTTGTTTCAACCTGTGCACCTGGTTCTGCTATAAATGAAGGCACTCCTCAACAGAGAGCTCTGAGCAAGTTAAGAAGTAAAACAAAAGTAATCAAAGAGCTGCAAATCTTTCAAGATAATTAAACTCTAATTAAGCGTTCTGTTCTCACTTTGAGCGATAGATCACACAATTCAAGCAATTTTCCACAAGGATTTGACAGTTACGTGTGGCAAAGGAAAAGCAACTTTGGATTGATTTTGTTTCACTCTGTAAACAAGTCAATTGAATAATACATGGGATGAATGCTATAAATAGCAGAACCCCCCAAACAAAGGTAAGCGGAATTTTTATTTTATATATTGCTGCTTTAGATGGACCCTAGCCTTGACTGACCMTTACTAGCCAACCACAAAAGGTCAGAAAATGTCTGCCACAGTAGCATTTTGTTCTTCCAAATATTTGTAAGGAAGGAAAGAAGGAAAGAAGGAAGGAAGGAAAGAAGGAGAAGAAGAAGAAGAAGAAAAAAAAAAAGATAAACCATTCTTGAGACCAACCATGGCTCTCAGGAACCAGGATGACTCAACCAGTCTTAAAACTGTAAGCATTACTCTTCTTTTGGTTTTTACAAAAAGGGATTTTGTAAAAATGGCAAACATCTGAGAGAAGAAAGGGAATAAAATAGTAATAATGTGCAGTAAGCTCAGGTCACAGCACATCGCTTGACGGTGTGTCTAACAGGGCACATCTGCCTGGCTACAGCACTCAGTCTTCTTTCCCAGCCACCAAGAGGAAAGCAGCTCGTGTCTTACAGGGACCACCGGCAAGTGCTCACTCAGCCCGTTTCCCAGCTCACTCATCTCCTGGGAATAAGKTTTTTTTTTCTTGAGAACCACCCGTGAGAGCTGGTATCCAAAAAAGAGGAGGACACCCCAGGGCCTGCATCCCAACCACCCATCCTCTCGCAGGAAGGATCGGTCACAGCCAGGTCCCCTTGATGGACAGGGTGAGATGCAGGCTCTTTACCAGGGGCTGTGGGTAGTGACTGACTGAATTATTTTGGTCTTTATCATAGTGGTATGAGCATGTTAGTACTGAAGCTAAGCCTTGCCTTTATTTTGTAGTGTCTTTCACCCAGGGATCTCAAAATATAGACAGTATCTTATTAGAAGGTATAATTTTCCATCTTTGGGGAATAAAAATGACRAGTTTGTTGAGTGTAAGTAATGCGTGCACCTCTGGGGTGAAGCATGCTGCTTTTCTTTTTTAAATTCACAGAAGATTATAAAAGTATAGGACAGGAGGTAAAGAAAATTCAATTTAAAAGACAGAAAATTCAGGCAGTTGCCAGAGTTTAAATGTGGCTAGGGTGCAATTCTAAATCTTCAAAGAAATACCAAAAGCTTCTTAATGAGCACAGGTAGTTAGTCTCTGTTTTATGTCTCATCTAAAACATAATTTGTCCGACAGGACCAAAGGTCCTTTTCACACTATTTTATGTGGTCCTCACTGCATTGTTTCTGGAAACGGCTCCACTGTTACCGAACATTTATCCTCAGGGCTCCTGCCTGAGGACATGCTATTGCCTTTTTTAAAATGGAGAACGCAAATCAAATGGGACATCCAGGCCAAACTGGAAAGAGAGCCCGAGATGAAAAGCTAAGCCATTTGCAGGAGGAACTGCACAGGCACCTATTAAAGCATCCTGCCATTGCGCTGAGACACATGGGACAGCGCCAGGTGGGAAGGAGGGAGGGAAACTCTCTAGTTTCCTCATCCAAGAGGACAAAAACCTTCACTTGGGTTGTTACCTTTGCCTGAAGCACAGGAGTAGCTTGTTTTCATTATTTGCTTGAGATAAATTTGCTCAGAATTACACATGGTAGCTTCCTGGAAGGACATCAAAAATGACCAATTGCAGTTAGGCAACGGCAAAATAACATGATTAACGCTACCATTGCAGCCACAGAAGATGAGCCATGGGGCTGGCCAAAGATCCCATGCACTTGAATGCATTTTGTGCTCATCTCAAAAGGCACCTGCAGATTAAGGAGGAAAACAAGAAAATCAGTCTTCTTTGGGGAAAGCCCCAGACCGCTCCTCTCCATGCCCCAGTGTGTGGCTGGCTGCAGGGAGGGCTGTAGCATGCTGTGGGAACCCAGGCAGCCTGGCACACACATTCACACGCTTTGACTTCTCAAATTGGTGCAAGTAGCAGGAGAAACTTGGGCAAATCTGGCTGTTCTCCAACTACATCTACCCTACCTAGTTTTCCTGTGTGTAGTACCCTAGGAAAGAATAGCTCCTGCCTGGCTGAAACAACTCCCTCAAGTCAGCAGTAAACTGCAAACATTGGTGCTCCCTCAATTCTGTTCATACCATGCAAAAATGGCAGCAGTAATACATAGTAAAGGATAGTAATTCTTTTTTTTTGCTTGTACATAAGGAACCTATAGTTCTCCAATACAATTACACTTTTATTGTTTATACAAACATACATATATATATATATATATACACACACACACAAACATATGTATGATTTAGCCACAGAGATCCTTTTTAGAATAACCCAAATGTTTCTCTTGGCTTCTACTGCTAYGCAAGAAGCATAAGAGATAAAGTACATGGGCTTGATATGGAAGAAATGGTGGAAGGTGCCACAAGAAAGATAAAGAAGAAAAAGTGTGAGATATTTTTACTTTATTAGCTATAAACCTCAGTTTAGCAGAAGATCAGAGAAMCAAGTAGAGAGCGATAAAGTAAATAAAACGAATCCCTTTCCCCCTTTCCTGTGGAAACAGTGGCACCCAGTGGCTGAGGTACAGATCTCACACTTAAAAAAACAGGTTCAGAATCATCTGTAGCCCTCGARAGAAGCAGACCTATTGAAACAAAAAGATAACTAAGCCAAACACCATCTGAGCTGTTTTCAGGTATTCACTTCTTTATGTTCTCAGATTCACGTGTCTGGCAAAGCCTTCAATAGTGCATGCCTTGGTTAAGGCCAGGAATTAATTGCACAAGAGAGACTAACACTGTTTTGCAGAGCTTAAAGGAAGATGAATACCYCACCTCTTTTATTTCCCAGATTTCCAGATCTATTTTGAATGTTTTAAAGACTCATTTGGGAAAATATTTATAAATAAAACCAACCATTCAGAATATCTCAGTATTTAATTCCCTTTTTGGGGCTTGATAAGAAATAGGAAAAAAATCCCCATAGGTTAAATACTATAGAGAAAGTCTATACAAACTTTTCCCTGTCAAGTTTAGTTGCTGGTATTTGTAAATCTACTGCAAAAGTGCAGTGCAATCAATGCAGCTGATACTAAAATTCTTATTAGAGCCTTTTGTTTGAAAACATTTTTTCTTTAAACACTACATCRCTAGCAGTAGTGACAGAATATTCCCTAAAAATAAGAAAACAGTTCATTAGTGTTCATGGAAAGAGAAGATCAATCTGCCCTTGTGAAAGTTAATGAATACACAGAAATATCACATAATGACCCCTGATCTCAATGCCTGGGGCAGCAGAATTATTATTCCTTTTCCAGCATTGCTCAGCAATAGGACTCCAATACGAAATTTCTTGCATTAATTTCATTTATGTGATTAAGATTAACAGCATTACGGCTGCAAGTCACAAACTTCAAGATATGTTCATTTGTTTAAATATTAATTAATGATGCTCTTCTGCTGTTAGGTTGGGAGAAGGGAAAGCAAATCTAAATATTAATAATTTTAATAACATGAACAACTTTCCAAACATGAGAGATAAAACTGTTTTACTTGGATAAATACTGAAACAATTCACTTAGAAAACTCTTATTCCTCAAGCAAGCAAAACTTATCCTGCTAAAGCTTAGTCAGGCAAAAAATAAAAGGTCTCTCATAAAAAAAAAAAAAAAAAAAAAAAAAAAAGAAGAAGGTTTTGATCTATGATGAAAATAGGAACAATGCTGGTGTGGAATCTTCATGCCCCAAATAGTAGGAATGGAAATGTTGAATTTCTAGTTTGAAAACTATTCATTTCCAGTTGCAGTTGCAGATGGGCCATGTTCATGTACCTGTTCAAAAAAGACTTTGGCACTTCTTCAAACTATAACATAATTTCTACGCAGGGGAAAAAAAAAAGGTAAGCATTGTCAGTCCAAGAAAACACAACCAACCTAAGTGGTCTCTACATTTCTATTAGTACTTATGAAGTGATCTCATCTTGTACAAGGCCTTCCTCCAGCAGCAGAAGACCTCCTCTTAACAACTGAATACTCTGGAAGATCAGCATATAAAACTACCAAGAAAGGGAGAAGAACAGAGATATGCATCAATGTGGCCAGACTAGACTGTTCTCTCATCTAGCACAAAGGCCTTGAACAACTTTTGGCAAGTCCTTGCATGGCTATGTCACTATCTATAAAATGAAAGGGAGAGGATATTAGTCATCCTATTTTTCACGGCAGTATACTGATTTATGATGGTTATGTTGCTCACTGTGYTATTTTAGATAATGACATTTACATTCTGTTACCTGTAATAAGATATCTATGAAAAAGAAATGAAGTCTGAAGTCTTACACTGACTTTTTCCCCACCCCCAGCCCCCTCAATGGACTTGATTCCAAAAATAGCCTTTTAAGATCATTACCCACAGAGTTCTGCTGCAGTCAGGATATCTCCATTTACCCACTGTGCTACTACTAGCTGGCTCATTCATACCTGCTCAATAGAAAGACTTTTCTTCAGTATGGGCTTGAAGTGGGGTAAGCAGCCTACACTATTTTCAGACCACTTCCTTTACCCCTAAAACATGTTCTTCCTTCTCCTCTATTATGACTTGCAGACTAGTCACTGGTCTTTTATGGGATGAAAGAACAGTCTGCGACATTTCTGTCAGACCTTTGAGGAGCAGCAGCCCAACAGCACAGCAYTGAATAGCAGAGGTGATACAGAGCCAAAAAGCCGCTGGTGTGGATGACTTCACAGAACATTTCTGTGCCTTTGAAAAAATTATCTAAGATCTGTGCTCATTTGAGAAAGAACAAGATTGAAAGATATAAGAGGAGATGACAGAATTTGGAGGGACAGCTGAATCTAGTTGCCCATAGAATTGTTACCACCGTTTTACACACATGACAAGCTCAAAAAACTTAGAAGTCTCACTAAAGTGATGGCACGTGTATATAGCAGAGTCWGGAAAAAAAATAATTCTCAAGGATTCATCACACTGATTCTTAAATCCACGGTAACCTTAAGCCCCGCAGTTCTACAAAATGAATTTGCAGGATATTTTCTCAAGTACATCTTCTCAGAGCGTAGCTCAGTTACTTGAACCATTTCCATTCCAGATCCACATCTGCTTTCCCCAGGCTACTAGGTACCAGCAGCACCTAACCGACATGCACAGAGGCATCATCACATCATCGCTATTTTATGTATGTAGCCTGTTGTACCATCTAAACAACAGACCTCCARATAAAACAGAAACCTCTCCCTCACCATAAAGCCAGTAGCTATGTCAGCAGCAAAACCCTTCGCTTGCCTTAGCTAATAACTTTGCCAACGAAGAGAGTCAGTGATAATGCAAAAATAAGTCACTTGATATATCGTATTCATAGATACCACAAATTAGAAACGGCAACCTTTCACTATTACTTGTYATACATTCAGGGTATTTCAATGCAAAGTTATTTTTAAGCCATTTTTACCATCCATCACAGACTCACCAGAAAGAAAAACACCAGATCTTGTTCATTTAAAAGCCAAGGTTAGAGTGATTTTTGTGTTCTTTATAATTGCACTACTCAACCACAGGCAAAGTCTTACTATCAATCATCGCATGAGTGAAAGGTGAACAACAGTATTTACTGAATTGTCATATCCATGGTAAAACTGTAGATGCTGTCAGGTCTAAAGTGCATACATTAGCAGAAGTAAACCTGAAAGATAAAGACCTATTAGTCATAACATACCTTTTGAATCACTTATATTAGCAGTCCAGCTTTGAAATAAAGTGAACATAATCCTTATTTACTATACATTAAGCTTATCTTAGCACTACATTATATCTTAAACAACAATAGCATAYTGATTTTTCTCCTTCAGAAACTAATRCTGCTMTTTACCTTCCCCACACTTAATTAGTTTGCTTTTCAGAAAGCTTCCCCCTCAACTTCAGTTGTTAGCACAACCCTATTAGATGTAGAAACCTAATATTTTACATTTTTTTGGTGTTTTGCATAATAGTAATAATTTTATTAAACTCATATACAGATACTAAATCCAAACTACTAAAAATCTTACTAGAATAACTAGTTACTTCAGGACACTAACAAAGTACCCGACTGAATTGTACTGGAAACTTCCACTCCATCCTTATTCACAGGAGGAAAGTATTTGGGCAGAAATTGAAGCACAGGGAGTTCCGCCTGAACATGAGGGGGAATTTCTTCACTGTGAGAGTGAYGGAGCACTGGCAGAGGTGGAGTCTGCTTCTCTGGAGATCTTCAAGGCCCRCCTGGATACAACCCTGTCTAACATGCTCTAGAGGACCCTGCTGAGCAGGGAAGTTGGACTAGATGATCTCCAGAGGTCCCTTCCAACCTTACTGATTCTATGATATTGAATAAAGGAAGGTAAACTGATTCTATAGTACACAGCACAACCCAAGAAATGCTTGAACTATCCCAAACTGTCAACACTGTAACAGCATGCAGCTATCTGTAGGTAGCAGAGCATGTTAGTTTGGGACCCACCGCTTCAGATGCAGTACTCCAGTTGAGACCTCGCCAGCCTTAAGCAGAAGAGCATTACTGCCGCTGTCTTGAAGGCTAAATACTTTTTTGGCTAAATACTTTTTGACATTTATTTGTTCTGCAGCAACATGACCTTGTTGACTCAYGTTCAACTTGTAAAACTTTAAAGCTCTTTTTGACAGGCTGCTTTCTTGCCTTTCTTCTTGTTATGCACTTGCGTAGGCAATTAGCCTCATCTAGATGCACTTGTCTCTACTGAATTTCTCAAGTCTGTCCAGATCATACCTTYAATAAACATACTTCTTATTGCTTCACCCAGGTGATTCATCAACTGGAGTCACACAGAACAGCACTGCACTCCGGATATCCTGCTCCTCTGACAGCCAACCACCACCAGCAGCTCTGAGTACAGCTCACTCAAAATATGTAAGTATTTGAAATTTATTTTACAGTCATCAYGAGGGTCACGATCAACATGTTTTCCCAAATTTTATAAAAATTTCATATTCAGAATTAAAGTCAAGTTATCTGCTGTTTCTACTCAAGTCACAAAATTTCTGTTGTATGAAAAAAGCTAGTTATGCTGAATCATAGAATAAGGTTGGAAGGGACCCCTGGAGATCTAGTCCAACCCTCAGCATAGCCCATAGGGGGACTGAACCCACAAGCTTGGCATTAGCACCACCATGCTATAACCAACTGAGCTAAACATGCTGAACTCTCTACAAACCCATACTGACCATGACATTCTTTTTTTCTTTTCTTCTAGGGTACCTGCTGATAGATTAGGTGCAACATTCTCCGTTCCCAGATAGATGCAGTCATTAAAATAGTATACTATATCTTTTTCCAATTAAAAATCTGCAGACATACCAAATTTCCTAATGGGACAATCAAAGTAAGATCCAGTCCTTAAGTTTGCCAAGTGAGCAGGAACAACTGGTTAGAGGCAGCCAGCCTGGCTTGTAACCTGACAAGGCAYTTGCACTCAAGAACTTATTAACCAAATGATTTAACCTTGCTTAGCCAAATGCAATGCTTCAGGTGTTTTCTGAATAATGAAAGKTTTCTATTTACAGTGATTATAAATTTCTGACCACTTGGTGTAGCATGCAGGAGTCAACCAAACTATTTTCAAAGTCTTTAGCTGTTAAATTAAGATGCTGGGACCAGTCTACAAAAATAGTACATAACAARGATGCTGTCAAGCAAAACAAATTCATTTTCGGGCACAAAACTGTATATAGAATTGAGAGATTCTTCTCAAATCTGCTACTTTATTGCACTAGGATACCCAAAGAGTTGCATTGCTTTGGTTGTGGAGGGAAGACCCAAAGCAAACTACTTGTTTTCCTTCACCATCCTCCCTTCTGGCACATTAACAGCTGCATGATAGCTGATACGATGCTGATATTACCAAGSGTAAATGCAGTACTACAACATAAGTGGGAAAATTTTATTTTAAACATTAGAGTTGTAAATAAATACAGGAAATAGAAGATAGAGTGTGCTTTTAAAAGAAAAAAAAATCAAGTCTTAATCAGGCTTCAAACAGGGGGAAAAATATCCAATAACTGCTTAAAACTGGCCACTTTTTCAAAGGTAAAGGATTAGACTGAACAACAATGTTCATAACTGAAGGATAAGCTTTACAACAAGCACAAAGCATGAGACTCCTACAGAGTTCACATCAGAGATTCACAGCAGTAATAGACAAAGTGGAACCACGCTACAATAGAGAAGTTGTGTATTTACAACATAGATATTATAGAAAAACATTTAGAACATTTCGGGGGAGATGACTTCTCCRTTCAGCTGTAAGATACAAAAACACTGGAGGGTTTGGGCTTTTTCCCCCTCCTCCCCTCTCCATTATCTACAGGATACATTTAATTTCTACTAAGTTTTTTAAAAAACAAACAAACAAACTTTGTATTGCAATAATTTTTCATCCAACTTAAATTCTTCCAGGGTTTCCATCCTTGTTTATCACCACAGCCATCCACTGGGGCAGTTTGGCAGAAGACAGTCTGTAAAGTTTTAGTCCTCTATCGATGCTCTGATCTGTAGGTGGGAAAAGTGTCCGTTCGATGAAGCGTCATCAGGCGAGAAACATCTTCTCCAAGTCAGATGCAAAAACAGAAAAACACTAGTAAGGAACAGTCTGTTATAAAATGCTGCATATTGTAACTAACTGAACTACAGATTACGGCCTTTATTTACACCTGTATCTGCTCAATCTGCTGCTGTCTCAGAAACACTACGGAGACTTGGACTTTTTCACAGCTCTTTCACAAAGTTTTTCAAGAAGACTGATTTCTAAAATGTTCCAATGTGGTATTTAAAATCACTCTGTCTCATAATATTAGCACCAGTTCTCTTCTTTGAAAAAGAGACCCAATTCAAATTCCAAAAATTCCAATTTAGACAGAAGAAACTTTGTGCATACAGAATTTCAATAGTGTCTACCACTCTGAATAAAATGCTGCACACACTCTAAATATATGGGAACTATATAATTCAGTATAGCAGTTATTTTACACTGATTATTTCCTCTTATCCTGTAATAGAGTATTTTGAGATTTTGGTGACCTAATCTAATTAGAAATGCTCAAGACACCACCAAAATAGTAGCCCTGACTGCTGAAAGAGACAATAACCTCCGCCTCCTAATTGCAATGCTGTCCACACAGCTTATTTTTGGATGGTCAAGATTTTTCAGAGACTTTCACCAATGCTCATGAGGAGAATCTTCTAGGATCCCTCTTTTCAGTTTACCAAGCAAGCTATTTTCCTAAACATCCTAAATACTTGTACCAATACAGTCTACTTTTCTTATGGCAGCTCAAGCCTGAATTATTGCTTTAGTAAAGGATTCTCTAGCAAGGCACCATGAAACCAAGCCACTRATTGTGTCAGAGCACTGCCAGCAGTCTCCTCCTTGTGTGTCACAAGCTACCACCAGCAGGTCATCTTCCCCCACCCTAATTTATTGAGTAGGCTTGAACAGGCACGTTAGTGCTACTTTTATTATTCTTCCCTTCTCTGAAACATTTGCAAGGCTTAGCTGAGGCTTTTTACGTGTTGCCTGCCCCCTCTAGTGTTCAAAAAAGGAAAACTATGACTGGTTTTATTTACAATTTGCTGAAAATGAGAGAATAAGAATGGAATAAGGCTACGTATCTTGGGGCTACCAATGTTTTCAGTTTTTAATCAGAACTTATGATGCTTCACGTTCTGATAGTTCCAACCCCTGGAGTTTCCATCTTTTTTAATAAAGTAAAATAAATATCTAACTCATTATTCCTTGAGAAAGTCCTGGCCTATGAAGGGAAAGGAGACAGAGGAAGAAATAATAAGAAATGAGAGAAATAAGGGGTGGGGAGAGACTCCAAAGATGCTCATTTTTCTAAACCAGGATCTTCTAAAGTATCTGACTCGTGATTTCTGAATGCTTYACAGTGGTGAATGGTATCTCCATGTTAATACTAACACTATTCCTGAGATTTTTTTTTTTCCTACAGAGCATGAGTTTATCACCACCTTGTTTATTTTGCATCTATTTAACATTAATTCAGCCAGCCCATATCAGCATAAAGTGAGTTTTAAAATATAGATAGAACTCTTTAAATTTTTAAGAAATAAAGCATGCATACCTACAAGATGTTCATTTAGGGCCAGCTCCTGGGAAGCACTAAGCCCCTGCACTTCTGCACGAGCAGGCACAGGTCACTCCAGCAGTGCCTTTGGGGAACAAGGCACTGAATAACRGCAGTACTTGGAAGGTGCTGCCCTTTCCACTTGCCTCCTTTATCCCAKGAAATATGAAGTACCATTTTGAAATGTGCTTTGAACTAAACAGGCATCTCGCCAGCAGATGGAGGTCAGCTGGTGCTCCTGCACCTGGGTAGTGATCCCCAACCYTGCACTGTGCTGGCTGCCCAGCCGTATGCCCAGCAACCACTAGATGTCCCTTGGTGACCACCACAGGAGCAGAGGGTGGTGAGACTTCCTAGRGGCCTGGCAGTGAATCCCCCTTTGCTGAGGAGATTTTTTGGGCAAGAGTCTCCAAATGACTAAGCCCTTACACAGTCGGCAGGGAGAACATATGAAATGGAGAGCTCCTGCCAGTCTTCAGGGCATGCTGCAATGTCTGGTGGCAACAAAGTGGTCAAGCCACAATTCTCTAGAATCACTTACCATGACCATTTCCTTATACTTTCCCAAATTCAGCTGTTTAAGGATGCAGTTGTTCTGATTGAATGCTACTGAATTGCAGGGAAACAAAATGAGTAATGAAGACCACATCATTCTCAGTGAGGCAGATGTCCAAAGGAGAAGAGAGTCAAGTAGTCCAACAAAAAAAATCAGATGCCATTAAAAGAGTTTGGTAACAGGAAGGATTGGGCAACCTTGATAAYTGGCAGTACTGCAATAGAATTTCTCCTTGTTTAACTATTTAAAAAGGTCAGAAAACTAGTTAAATCAAGAAGCACCTGACAACAGACACCCTACCAAGCCAAGTTACCCCCTGAAGGTGGTACGTGCCCCTGCTTTCMTTGACCATAAAGAGCAACTGGCAACTTGTTTAGACTGCACACCAGCATTAGCTGAGATGGTACCAAAATGCGTGTCGTGATCCAGTGTGTGCATTGATCATCTTGCACACCACATCCTTACCTTGCAGGCCATAGAGCTGGCCGGTGCTGTGCTGCCGTGTGATGTGCTGCCAATAGGCACTGCGGGGCAAGGGCACCATGGTGCTGAGGGACACAGCTCGCTCGCTCATTTTCATCTGGAGCTGCAAAGCAGTAAGCCAACGTGAAGGATGTAGTCACATTTATTGTAGATTTTCTGAGAAGAGCGCAACCACTGCCTGCAAGAACTTCTAATGCAATGACCACAGCGGCCTCTCCCTGCCCCCATCTGTCCACCCTCCGCAGCTGTGACTAAACCAGGGATAGGGCCCCAAGGCACACACTGCTCAGGTTAGGCAGCTACACTGCTGTTGCACACCAAAGCTCACCTTCGTGCTTTCCTGGTCCTGGGCTAGGGCTGCTTCTCCTGAAGGTAGTTTTAACTCAAGTAGCTGAAACAGAAACTAGGGATCAGCAGAAGATAGAGTGCTGGTCCAGCCCTTTTTAGCAGCAAAGCCAGCAGGATTCCCAACACAGGCAAAGCTCCCAAAGCTAACTGCAGGCTTACCACACCAAAACTCCACCTGACGTTTTGCATGGCTGAGGACAAACTACTGTTGCTTATTTTGAAGCATTTTCTATCCATCTTTCCTCTCCTGCCTGCCAGATGGCACAGGAGCTCAACACAAGATCAAGTGCACCCTTATGCTAACTTCCTGGGCCAAAGAGCACATTCAGGTGTGCTGAGAGCGAGTACAGGGCTTGAGTGCATTGCTGGAAGCCCCATCTCATGCTTCCCCCCTCCAGATAGCAACTTCAGCTGTTTTCTCATGCAACCACAGGCTCTTGTTAATTGTATTAGGCTTAACAACAGAACATGAAATTGATCCTTCCAGTGCATTTTCCCATGAACTTCCATAGCATGAAAAAGTAGGTTGATAAAAAAAAAAATACTGATTTTAAAATAATATTCACAGTATAGCTAAAATTCTCCTCCTGAAGCCCAGGAAGACATCAAATACACTGATCTTACCCTTGATTTTTCAAAATTATAATGATAGCTTTTATAAAAGAGTAAGTTTTTACATTTTACTTTTGTAGAACCTGAGGTGAAATAATCTTTTACAGAAATATCAGTATATTTCAGAGTGAAAACAAAGAGGTCAAGCAAGCACAGAGATGAAGCAGAGATAAAGGCTGGCTGTCTTTGCAGAGAGCCATTTGGAAGTTATTTAGATGCAGCCATTCACCCTCAACCTCCTCTCTGTACAGTGGACACAGTGCCTGTGTTTCAAAAGCAAAACAAAAAAAAAAAAAGAAGCCGACTCTTCAAGCACCCACCTCCATGTCACTAGGATGTGACTCACACTGTACAATACAAGTTTCCACCTACATTGTACCGTGTATTTATTACAGTTCCTTCAATAAAGCCTGAATAGGATTGCAGTACTACCACGCACATTTCAGCACCATGGAAACAAACAACTAAGGATCTATTACTGGAAACAAAAACCAGCAGAGCATTGCAAGTCTGACATTTCCCAACAGCAGATAATTTCTTGGTGGCTCCATTTAATGGCAAGTTGAATGGTAAACTAAGGGATTTGGAGCAACAGTTCAGCTAACTGTAGGAGAGCAAAACACAGATATCTTGGGAAAAAGAAAGGAACAGCTAGGAAAAGCAGATTAGATAAAGACACAGAAAAGGGCCAGTAGTGCCCCCCCAACTGAATCAGCAGGAAAAATTTTTTTAACCCACAGCTAGGAAGAGGAATTAGTATATTACATCTTGAACATGTAGAACTTCATCTAAACACCTCAGATCATGCTCAAAGGTAGCTTTAACAATGATTGATTTCATTTCRTAACTAACCTACTGTATATCTGTGGAAACCAAGAAAGTAGGAAAAACTTGATAACAACCTGGCTTGATTCCACGTAGGCTCTCAGTGCTGAAAAGCAGCTCAAAAACAGTTGGAATTGATATGCTGGAGCATTCCTTGAAGACAGCGGCAAGCAAAGCACTGGACAGGACATACAACTCCACATATTATTAATATAACAACTAAGCTGTTAACTGGAAGACAACTCCTCTCACCATCTCCCCAGGGGAGATGGGAAGAGTTGAAAGCCAAAAAGAGGTCAAGATTGCCAGACAGCTCAMATGCTACTCCCTCCACCCACAGTAGGGATTAAGTCCTTAAACCAAAGGAAGTAGTAGCAGGCAAGGAGTAGCGAGGCACATCACGAAGGCACCCCTCAGCATCAGTGGCTGTGAGTGACCCACGGCCAGGGTGGCAGCCCTCAGCAGCCAGCCCGAGAAGCAGTCAGAGCAGAGTGGGAGGTTCACAGGGCCAAAGCGTGAATCTGGTCAATGGTGTAGTTGGTTCCCAGATGGCCTGGAGCTCTTGGAAGGAGGAATAAGTGTTTTCTTTCTTGGATCCCACCTTAAGAATAATCAAAGCTAACACTGRAGACCAAAACATTGGATTTTAAAATCTTCATTCTCACAAGCTGKTTTTTGAATATTGCTCCAGAAAAAAGAAGGAAAAAAAATGTATTAGATTTGGTTGCTTTCTCAGACTGGACTACACAATTTTCAGCAACCTAGCACATACTCATTGTGAAGGAGTTGTATTTGCACTAGGTAAACCCTCTTCTTCAGAGCCCCACGTGGAGGGGATTGCACTGTGTTCTTTAGGGCATTTTCCTCCTGATGAAGCGAATTCGTGTAATCAATGGAAATTACTGAGCTTAGGTAACAATTGCTAAATTCTTGACAAACACAATAGGAAATACTGCAATAAAACAACCATCTTCAGAAATTAAACTACCTCCATCACTGCTGTTTCAACTGGYTTTCTTTTATTATCCATTTTTATTATCCATATTAGGTAATACTAGATATTCTTATTTCAAAAGTAAGTCCCTCTCAAGTTCCCACTATTACAAACACCTATGGAAATGACCAGAGTTAATAGCACATTCTAGCTTAGAAACTCCTGCATACCAGATGGACCTAGTATAAAGAGCACTTTTTCTTTTTTTTTTTAAGCAGAGGGGAGAACAGGCTGCCCATTAAGGTGGCTAATGGTATTCTTCTATGCAGTGCTGAGCTTTAGCTGCCAAAATTGGGAAGCTCACTTTTGTTACTTCTTATAAGGGGACGTCAAGTTGTAATGAGGTCTCTTAAAACCACCTAAACCCTGACCGGGGCATAAATGACAACAGTCAAGTCTCAGCATCACTGGTCATTTCTTATGACAACTAAATAACCAGGGTTTCATGAACATGTCTAMAGTTTTGATAGATATTTCCTTTTCTTTGTCTAGTAGTGCAAAAGTGAAAAGAAAGAAGTAGTTGGATAAGATTAGTATTACCCAAATGACCAGAAAGGCATCACACACTGCTAAGCAGAGCCAGMTGTTTCCTCCCTTTTTAAAAAGGAGTAAAAGAAGAATCTTCAAATTCACCATAAAGGAAAATAAATGAAATCCACCTGTATTACACACTCTTGCCAGAATGTACTCAGGTTATGCCAGAAAGCCACAGGACACTACTTGGAAATGCCAGGGTCAAGGTTCCCAGTTCAGGAACCACTATCACAGCAGTTTTCCACATTTCAGAAACCAGAGCAAGTTGTATTCATGCACTGAACCAACGTACCATAAAGCTCATGAGGTGACAGACACTAAAGCTCAGCCCAGGCCCCGGGCCATGCATGCTCTTTTGGCTGGAGATGCCCAAGTGCCCTCCTTTACCCGTGCTGGGGACRGTGGCCACGTGGGGAGAGCAGCTGGAGCGAGTCACCGTCCTCATAAGTCACCTCAGCCTTGGAGAATCACCCTCCAGATATCTCAGCCCAGTGGTGGCCATGATTACAGGGAWAAGCAGAAGACTGTCTTGATGAAGACTTAACTGCTCATCCCCAGCATCTCCTACTTTCTGCTTTTATTCATCCRTTCTGTAAATGATAGCTCAAGCTTCACTAACATGAAAATTCATACAGCRTAAATAATTCTAAGCAACAGAAACATGATGCTGCTTAGACAGCTGAGCGTGAAGCACAAGCATCTATGAACAATGAAATCTGTTCAAGTGTTCAAGCAGAAGAAAAATACAGGGGAAATAAATCATTCTGCATGAAGATGCAGCTTAAAATATTTTGCAATCAGCAAAATGAGGCATCAGATTTCTATACAGATATAATGATTCTCTGCATTAGATCCTCCAGGTCTATACCCARATAACCTTGAACCCTAAAGAAGGGAGCAGGTCTTGTGAGTATTTCAGAACCAAACAACATTTTTGTAACAGGCTGGGGAAACTCATATTCAGGGCAGATGCCTCATATGAAACAATTATATTCCACTACTAAATTACATGACTTTCAGTTAGACAGAAATATGTTCTTATCTTCAGCATTTGAGGTCCTATAAAATTAGATTTAGGGGTTACGGTTGGACACAGTGTTCATGAAAAAGCTCTTGGAAATTGTGCAGCTGCTTTCTATTGAAATCTCTAGCAACTGTGCATCTGTTGAGCTTATTGGCACTCATAAGACAGAAGTTTTACAGCACTGCATCAACAGACACCATGTATTAAAGCTRCTATTACATGGATGTAAAAACACCAAATGGGAATTTGCCTCAAAGCGTATTCACTTCAGAATTTCTCATTTGCTAGCTATGCTGAYCTGTATTAGGTTATTTATAATCTGCCAAATTTAATTAAGGATAAGTAACCACATCATCTACTCATCTGTCCCAACTTAGATATTTTGAGTATTTTTGATGAAAACCTGCTTTCACTAACTACGATAAGATTGATTTTTGTTTAATAGTCAAAAATAGCATTAGATAATATTTTACTGGAGAAGGGAAAAATACCATTGCTGCTGGGTGCAGAGTTTACCTGCTAGCTCTAAGATTTTTGAAAGAAAAAGGAGAAAAAGCAAGCTGTCAAGCCCTTCCTAATCAACCAGGAGATGTCTGGAAAAAAACACATGCTCTAGATGCACACAGGGCAGAGTTTTATTCCTCATACTAAAGGCTTAAGTTAGTTCTTCAGCCTCAAAAAGATATAGAGCTCTCCCACGGATTTTACAGAAGCGACTGTATTGCAGCAATGCCAGAAGTTCACAGACTTAGATCAACTGGAAATTAGTATAGTCACATTAGTCTGTGCTATTGATAAGAAAATCTTACATAACCCACATCACCTAGAAGCAGACTTGAATTTTCCTTACTTACAGCAACTATTTTCCCGTATCAGTTATCTCACCTGCTCTACCAGCTATAATAGAATTACCCATTTACCAGGATGCTCAGTTGAATTATCTAGTTCCACAAAATTGATCTGAATACTTGGAAACAGTCTCCTTTCAATCATTCCTCTATCCCTTATTTACGCATGATTGGACTGATATTAAGAGAAATCRCTTTCCTATCATGAATTTGTTTTCCAAATCTGACTCAAGTCCAAGAGAGGAAAAAAAAACAAAAACATTAAAGACAGTTCATTCCCTCAACATCCATTCTCATCTTTTAAATTACCAAAATAGTAATGGCATTTTCTATTCTGTCTCTGCTGTGTCCTCCAGTATTATTCACTATTACAACTTATCCCTGAAAACGATGTTAGGAGAATTACTGAAAGGATTAGACATGGTATGGGTAACAGCAGAACTCATGTTTACAATAAGAAAATACAACATAAGCCTTGTTGCAGGTTATATAAACCTATTACTATTGCCCAGAATGGAAGTGTTGTTTACAGGCAGGTTCTTGTACAGCTGCCCACTGTGAGCATTTTACATGTTCTGGGAAGTCTGTTACCTTTGGTTAKCTACCTCTGTCCCAGGATTCACAGGATTAACAGCACAGTTGTCACATGGGACAAATCAAATGTTCCTCTTCACCCCAAAAGCTTCATGAGAAAAAAGTTAAAAGATAACAGCCTGAAACCCTTTAGGTATAGGTGCCATATAAATATCTTCCTTCTTCTGAAGATCTCAAACTGTTTCAATCTGTATGTTAGTTCTGCATCTTATATTCCTACATTTTCTAAGGGTCATAAAAGTGTCATAAAAGCAGTGTAAGACACAAAAGGCATGTGTTGCAGAAAACGGACACCCAGTAGGAGGTCAGAGACATCTTGTTTCTCCCTCACCCAGTTTAATCTGAAYCATATGACTCTTTCCAAATCATCCTTGTTTAAGTACAAAACATCAATTAACAAATGGCAAACAGCATTAGCCACAACATTTTGCAAATAAATTGATGAGAAATGCTTCCAGATTTATGATACTGATTAATTAAGGGAATCTAATGTGCACTGACAAGATTTGATCATCTCTTCTGTACCATTCAACACTCRGTGGTTTTGCAAACACAAAAATCAAGGACTAAGGCATTAGTATTCCTCCTGTTCCTTTGAATCTTGGAAAGCAATGGCAGTTATATACAGCTCTAAATATTTCTCTTATTAACGTGCTGCTGCTTGAATGTAATGAATCAGACCACTTACTGTCTATGAATCAAAAGGTAAAAATCACACTGAAGAAATGTATTGCTCTTTGGTGCCAAGTGCAAGATAACGAGCAGCCGTACCATTGAATTTTTCACGCTCTGCAGCAAGCGCTCATGTTGCTCCGCTATGGCCAAAGCGGCTGAGTGCACCTTCTGATAGATTGCTTCCCCCTCTCTTGTCTGAAAGATGAATAGTCCTTCTCCTGTGTCACACATCCTGCCAAAGGACAATCAGACAACATCCAAACGTGAGGTTTTCCCTCGTCCACGACGATCTGTAATGTTAAACTGCTGCAGAAGCACAATCATGAGGATAGTGACAAAAACCAAAGCCTGTTGAAATACAGAACAAAGTTATCCAGAAGTCTTTATGTCTGGGTCTTAAGAGCCCCAGCCCAGTCTTATTGTTTTAACCTACCTTGGTGCTTCTTTTGCCAGAGTTTTTGCTGAAGACCCAAACCTCCAAAATTTAGACTCCAAACCAGAATCAAAGTGCCAAAATTACTCTATCTTCTCCCCCTTCCAAGCTTTTAAATACTGTCATAAATCCTCCTAGCAACTATCGTGAAGATCCTGTATGTTGTGCCTGCCATCAGAAGCACTGGTAAGGGAATAAATACTACATGCATGCATGTGTGTGTGTTTGTGTGTGTGTGCGCGTGTGTGTGTTTTTTTAAGGTCAAGTTACATTTAAAAAAACAAGGAGATCCATTMGTAGAAGTACTGAGAAAGTTGTTCTACTGATTTTGCTCACTAGTTGGCGGGTACAAGTTTCCTCTAGAACTCGTGGGAAATCGTTATAGTGTTATTGGCCTACAGCAAAGCATTCACTTCAGCAAAAGCAAAACACTTAACTGGAACTTACAAACGACATTTTAATACTGGCTGRGGACACAGAGCAAAAACAGAATTCTGCTTCTACATGAAAAACCGCACTCCCCTTCCAGACCTTCCTAGCTTTGAAAGCAGAGTTTTGTCTTCCACTTGAAATACTGAACACACATCCTTAGCAGTCCCTAYTGCGTTGTCTTACCATCAGGGCTAATGTGTGATTAGTTAAAAAAAACGTGTGTATGTACACACACAAAAACATACATCCTTTTTCCCCAGAGAACTAAAACCTGTAGTAATAGGGAGGATGGACATTTAAATGCCTCCTCTTTCTGCAGGTAAGTTAACTGTATGATGTTTCTTTTACTGTTTTAATTCTTTAATGTGGTTATCTATAATAATGCATCCATAGCACTTAAATATTTGATAGTTTAGTTCAACAATGAGGAGTTCCAGCTCCACCCCATAAATACTTCAGCTCCACCCCATAAATACTTCAGCTCCACCCCATAAATACTTCAGCTCATTAAAACTGAGCTGCAGAAAGCAATGGAGGATAAAATCTCTAGAAGACAAGGATTCAATTGAATTGTCACTGAAATTCTTTATAAAGTCATCTGTCAAATAGAYGGAAAACAAGAGCATAATCCATGGAAAATAAGAGGCCCTTCTTCATTATTTTAGTTTGCTTTTGGAGCAAATGCGGTGCTATTGCTCTGAATTTTAAACTCCAATCCTCCTGCTACAAAGCTGCTTAAAACCTGTAATTCTCCACTGTGTCTAAGGGCCCATGTTGTACAAATTCAGGAATGTATGCACACCTTTCTCCAAAGCTGATCATCCAGTTCTCTATAAAAAGCTGTACCAGACCTAAAGCAATATACAGTGCTGTCAGCCTCCTCCTATATTCCCCTGAATCAGTGTTCTGGTTTCYTATTTCCCAACCTTTCCATCTACTCTCATCCCTCCACCTGCCAGCACCTGTATTTGGCAACTGTTGGYATTCGAGCTGCAACCTAGGACTAGCAGCTTTATTAGCTTTCATTTTATACTTGTTTTCAGTATTTTATAATTTTATAGAGGGCAYAGACTAGCCTCTTCCTGAGGAACGTAAGCTCAGTCCTCAGCAGTGTTCAGAGCACCACCCAAAACCATCACAGAAAGCAAAGTACCGTAGCAACACACACCTACCTCCCTGCTTCAAACGTGAACCAAGAGGGGTCCCGTCCATAGCGTCGGAGGGCACTTAATGGCCAAGAGATTAGTTTTATTCTGGGATTCTGGATGTCCCAAAGACAGATATTCTCAAATGTTATCTGCAAGGTACATTCCCCATGCACATCTAAATTAGGGGATGGCATCAAATACACATTGAATCTCTCTGGGAGAAAAACAAAAGGTTAGTCTAAAATCCCTGCCCATTAAATTAAAGGAATTTCCTATTTTCCATCTCTATTACAAGACTTCATTTTCACTTTGAATAATTAATCAGTGTGCGTGAATAAATATACTGCAAGCATATTTGTGTATATAATTAGTTTATTTGCATAGGAAAGTAAAGTAGCCATTGGCTCAGGTTTTGCATGCAATTACTATTATTTATTATTTGCATTACAATGTTGCCTAAGCCTCAGTTGCAGACTGAAACTCTGTAGCAGATCTTGTACAACAAAACACAGAAGAAAAAAAAAAAGTCCCTATCTCCAAGGGCAACCAACTTGCCTGAGAAAAAGTGCTATTCCAAAATAAYTCTAAAATCTGTAACACATGATTATCATGCTTATCTCTGGTAGTAACTGGGGAAAAAGAAAAAGTGGCTTTAAAAAAACCCAGAATTTTCTTTACATCAACTTACTTCTAGTTWTCATATCACAGTCCAAAAACTTCTAAATAATGCAATCAATAAGGATTTAGAAGGTCAATATTTTRTGTACCTACCACTCTGTTCCCTCTCCACTCCAGATGCCAACAAGTCAGGCTCTCCAAGGCTAATGTCATTAATTCGTGTTCCAAGACACTCCATCTGCAACACCTTGCACCACTCATCTGCCTCAAGTTCTGTATAAATGCCCAGAAAATCTGTGTGTAGGTATAATATATTTATAATTTCACAATTAATGCCTCTAGGTTTTCTAATGTGCTTTGCCATTTTACCCACCTGACTCGCAAGCAAAGGTTTTAGATGTGTCATCACTGAAATAAATCCCAACAGCATGCTTCTTTGTGCTTTTTGGCAGTCGCAATATATTCTTCACATTATTGAGCTCTGTGACCTGAAAAAGCACAATATGGAGTTCTGATTAGGGCTTTGAAAAAAAAATTTTAATCTATATGCACAACTGGAAAAGGAGAGGAAAGAATTATGGCAAGTGCAGAATACAGACAGCGAGCACATGAACATGCTCTTCGCAGTTTTGACACGATAAACAATCAGCTGGAAGACTTTGGGCAACGAAGCAGCTACATCCTCCAGTTCAACCGCTGTCTGTTTGTGAGCTTCAGTGTAACCCAATCCAAACAGGATTTAAACCAAGAGACTGGTAGAAGAATCAGTGCTCACTCCAGTTCAGCAAAATATTTAGGTGAAGAGCATTGGAGGGGGGGGAGGAGGGGGAATCACCTATTTGGAGGAGCAGGTTCTACTGCAGCTTTCTTCATGGAAGACAATACTGTAAGAATGGTGAAAAACTTCCAAGCTATTTTTAATGGAAAGTTGAGGATTTGTAAGAATGATCCATTAAAAAACAAAACAAACAGAAAAACCTTATTTTTAGCTGATATCTAAATGTTTTAAGAGTTCACAAAGTGAATTCAGGCTTTTAGAAAGATTTTTATTGTTCAGCTGACAAAAAAAGTGRTTAGAAAAATAGCTTTCATTCCAAAAACTGAACATGAATCTCATCTTAAATACAGCTTMAGTAAATATATACTGTAGGCACATCATATCTCTCTAGTAGTACCTGTTTTTCACCCTCATGCCCATAAACAACATCCTTAAATTTGATTGACTCTTCATTATTTCATTCCTTTTRACATTTAGGATAATACTCAATAGGTACTTTCACTCCTTTGGTGCCACTTGTGGCACAGACCAGAACCCTGTGGAACGATGTGTACCAAGTCATACTAACTCTAAATAGWGGAATACAGCTACTGTCTTATCTGAAAAACTGAGAAACTACCAAGAGTAATCAGTACTGAAGGGCACAGCAAAAGATAGTATCATTCCTCCCGAGCACCTTGGTGTTCACCAGGACACCCATTGCATCTCCAGGGCTTTTTGTCCTAAGCCACCTTCTCCTAATTGAGTCAGATGCATTCCCTTCTAGTGAGAGAAAAAGAGCAGCCAAAGTGAGACTTTCAAGCAAGATCCCCGAAAAGGTAATCTCACTGCACCGAAGGGACAAACAGCAATTAGTGGGCGACCTCGTTAAAGAAAAAAATAAGTAAGGGAAACTAGCAGCACAAACTGTGTCCGGAAGCTCACTCTGCAGTCGGTGACAGAAGGAAGTACCAAAATGAAAGGAACATCCTGCAGAGAGCATACTAAGCCTTCTGCCAGAGCTGCCAAGTTTAGAAATCAGGTTTTTATAGCCTCCAGGCTCAAGATTTTAAGCGTCAAAGCTAAGACTTCCTAATTGTGCTTAATTTTGCATGAGCATTTCTTACTCTTAGAGGGGGTCCTGGGACAGAAGCACATTCCACAGCGCTAACAAGACACTGACACGCTCGTTGTTAAACGTGACAAATCTGTCATAGCATATTCCCATCGCACTCAGCATGTGACAGGTCAAGCACAGACTGCCAGCTGCCAAGTTCAACTCTCACTCTTCTCCTATGCCACAAAATTATTCAAATGCAAGACAAAAAAGGAGCTAGACTTTTTCATTCARGACAGCAGCCACTCTGACATTTATACCAAACACATTTACATTTGCTGCATGCTAACGAAATTGGGACCAATGATGATGAAGCACCTAACCGAACAAAAACCAACAAAAACCTTATTTCTTGAAAATCAAGCATTAACACTCCAGCCCAGCAGTATCTGGGTAACACAGCAGTTTTCTCTAGAGATGAATCCTGAGGGTGCTATGACAGGGCTTAAATGAGGTCAGGAAAATCAGGGAACAGCAAGCCATCTCTCCTTGCCAACACAAAGCTCAGAGCTAAAAGCATCTTCAGCCAGTTAGGCAGCTCTGAAGCACTACCTGCTCAGCYGCTGCTCGTGCTCTGCTGGAACCACTGTGGACTAAGCAGCACACGCTGCCTTGCAACACCGCTTGGCAGAACAGGGAGGCAATGGACATCCTCATGAGGAGGACATCCTCATGGTGACATGGGAGGTTGCAAGCTACTGTAGTGCTAGGGGAAATAAAAGTGGCACTCCTGTTCAGACCAAGTCACRCACCTCTCAGGGCCAGATGGGAGCAGATACTTGTAACGCTGCTGCAAGCGTGAGAAGGATGAAGTGAAACACTGCTTTGTCCTTAGACAGTAAAGAACCTCTGCATTTCTGWTCAACGCTTCTGTTACTAGGACTCCAGCCTCATATATCTTATAGTCCCCACTCCCAGCATCCCTAAGACCACACTCTACCTCACAAGTTTGTCTCGTTTGTGTGGCAAGCTGCAACTACTCCAGTTCCTCTACACCAGCTCCTGCMGTTTCTGCATCCCTGATGGACAGCATCTACCACCCATTTCTTCTTGCCTCTGTATTACTAGAAATATCCTCTACCTCTGCAATCTCCACACTCCAATCCCCAGACCACCCTTGCCCACCCAAAGGCTTCCAGCCTCGCACACAGCTGCTCAGTGTCATATTGATCTTGCAGCCCTAGGTCTGCATCATCTCCAGAATATTTGTTTCTGCCRCTGTCTCAGACACTGGTGGCCTCCCTCTGGACCAGGTCCTTGTATCAGATGCGGTTGATCGTTCTCATTTGAATGACCACTAAAATCACCATAGAGCCACATTTCACTGGATCTTTACAGATTGTGCACAGCTCAAGGTGGACAGAAGTATGGTTGCTGGGTTACTTGATATCAAGACAGCATAAGAGGTAGTTAGGACCATCATATAGCTCTCAGATGGGGGAAAGGTGCATGGGAGGGGCTGTAYGTTGGGACAAGGGAAAAGACCCAGGAAAGTGGCACAAGATAAGCATGCCAGACTGCAGAGCATGCAGTAAGTTACGTGCTTCCAGGAATCACTATATGCTGTGCAAATGCAGAATAAATTATACTGCATAAGCATAGTACAACTTATTACAAATACATCCCTTCCAAGAGGCCTATCTCAGAGCCCAGACAAAAAAAAAAAAGTTCCAGGTGATTTTACCCCTTGGTGATATCTTGAAGATAAATTGATGAAGATACCTTCAGTATTCAGTAGTTAACTGATCAAGTCATTTCATGGATAAAGCATATGATCTGCAAATGAGAATAAAGGTGCGTGTATATTTTTTATTCATATACATAAAAAAATAGATGGAGAAATTATGGCTACAACATTTGGCAGCTCCCAAGCTACTTTGTGCTGCATTATACAAGAACTTGCAAGTAGTCAATGACGCTTCACACAGCACAGCCTTCCTGAAATTCTTCACATGAATGCTAGCAGGATGCATTTCTGTGCAACTGCACAAGCAGACACTGAAACACCTCCCTTCAAAAGGGGACAGAAACRTAGCCCCCTACTCTAACCCTCAATCAGGTCCAAATAACTATGGTAACATAGTTATCTGGTCTTCCTATCTGGTTTCACATCAAGTTGTTCTTTGGTGCAGGACTATGCACCGAGAAGTTTAACAAAATTTGGCACTCAGGGAATCTTTTGGAAGTCAATGGCACAAATGTCACACAGGAGTTTTTGTCAATTCAGGGCTTTCCAGCCTGTTTGCTCACGCATGCCTTCTGCCCAAGAAACAACCCTGTCACCCACCCRCAGTTTTGAAAGTCATAAATCAATGAACAGTTGCCCTATCCTGCTTTTTGATGCCAAGCTGCTATAGTTTTCTTCCAAAAGATTCAGGAGCACTCCAAGATAGGAATAGCCCCTCCATGCAAGATTCAATTTTAGCCAAGACTCTATTCCTACTGCTGAGGCTCAACAGCACACCTGCATTCCTGAGGGAAAACTGTTTAAAGATCACTTGATATTTGCCCTGCTGTGTCACCCAGCAAGGTGCTTCAAAATACCGTCATTATCCCAGGTGCCAAAATAGTCTTCCTGTTGCTCACACTTACGCAACAGATGGTTCAGAGTGTCTGGCACATACGCACTGAATTCGCACCAGAAGTGGCAGGCTGCTAACAGCCCCTCTGCTGCGCTTGGAAAGAGCCCGGGAAGAGACACAGAGCACCTGCAAGGATTAAGGCTGAAGCTCTCTCCTCTGCATTTTTGCCACAGTTCTCCTGCCCAAGTCTTGCAAGGAAGTGTTTTCACAGTTGGTTTAATTCCTTAATCTAGCAAAAATTCATAAGTTCTGTGACTTTTTTTTTGCCTTTTAGATCTAAATAAAATCATAGAATACACTCCTCTACTTCTAAACACTAAGACAGTATTAACAGTGAAATCCTAAGAGGAATATTTTGTCTAGGGGGTTAAAGACGCTTTCCTTTGCATGCTTCTCCCTTTTACTTTCAGGCATCCTTTATGTTAAGGTGACAATCTATTACTGAAATAGATTACAGTAGATAAACTAAACCACTTTGCTGAGCTACTGTGGCGAGAGCTCAGAGTCAGGAACAGGGATTAATCTTTAATTTCTCAACTGACACTACAAATAGACAGAGCTTCACCCTGATCAGATACATTCAGGCCAATATTCTTTTATTTCAGGGTCAGCATATTCTCTCCAAAAATTACATCAAATGCAGAGTTTACCAAAAAAGCTCTTCATAGCTCTACAGATTACATATAATTCTTAAATACCAGTAGCCTTTCAGTATAGAACACCCAGGAATTTGTCCACACAACTGCCACTTTCAGTACTTTGCAAATACCGAGTGTTTTAAGATTAAAGACATCAGCCTTCTGTCTTGGCTCACTGGACATTTGCCTGGTAAAGACTATAGTGGTGCACTGTTAGCAGTCACTGCTGCAATCCCAGCCCACTTGGTTTATGCTATTTGCCAGTACATATTTAACTACATAAGCATGGCACAATAAAAAAGGTCTACAGCCAAGCCTATGTTTCACACTGCTCTGGGGCTACCTCTACCCTTCTTCCGTGGGAAAACTGCCAGCTGTTAGTTTTTGCTCGTTCCTGTACAGAACTGCACTTAYACTAACCAAAACCCTGGTGTATTCCAGCAGCTTTTAAAAATATTAAGACCAAGAACAACTAATAGGTTGAGACTCACTTTCTACTCACTCACAGGAACAGCTCCTCCAGCTGCACCCGCGGCGGAGCCGGGCGCTAGAGCCACGACCCTGAGCTTTGCGGCAAGCTTCGGCTCCTCCCTGCACGAGCGGCACATCCGTGCCCCGCGGACGTGCCACGAGCCTCGGTGCACGGCATCAAAACATCCTGACAAGTTACTTCAACTCTTTTTAAAGCCCCACACCAGACATTTTATTCATAGTAAGCAATAGCATTCATCAAAATAAATGTTTAACAGCCAGTGATTAGCAGAGTGGTCATACTTTAAATGTTTAATTTGCTACCAATACAGTTTTGCATTAGCAAGCCTGGAAAACAATTACAAATTACACAATTCAATTTTCCAAATGGATTATTCCATAACTAGACAGAAAGACTGTTTAAATTACTTCTGCTGTTTCAAGGCAAGATTAATACAATCGGATTAAAACTTAGATCCCCTCGAGGAATCTGTATATTCCTGTCAGCAGTATGCAATTAGCTAGTTTTATACTGGAATATTAACAATTCTTCTGGTACATTGCAAAGTCAAAAACCTATAGGGAAACAGTTTATTCCTGCATTGCCCCCAATATTTTGTTAAAGCATATGGTAATTTGTAGATGGTTATTTATTTATATTTACCAAATCAAAACTAGACAGCTACCCAAAAGGCAATTTTCTGTCCAGATTTTGTAGCCTGGATCCTAATTATTTTCTCTCTCCTGTGGGACCAAACAAATTAAGTGGGCAATTTACCTTGTGAATGCAGATTTCCAGTGCACTTCATAAGCTACAGATACTGTTCTCGGACACCTTGTCTTTTCAAAAAAAAAAAAAAAAAAAAGGCATACACTCCCACACCCTTAGTACACCCTTCCATGTTTAAAAAGTATAACAGGATTAGGGAGTACTTATTGGTCAATATTATACAAGATGTACTTATTTCTTTTGTTCTTTTGAACTTTTCTAGATAAAGAATTCATTAAGGAAAAGTCTCTAGCCTATTGATTACATTTAAAGGAAAGACAGATACAAAGAACGTATGATTTTGATTTCTTACAYAAAAACTTTTCTTCTCAATATATACACACACATTTGATTTTTGAGAAAGTGCATAGAATATTGTCAAGCACACTGACTTAATGTAGGCTAACAAATGAATGTCCAAATCTCTGGACTTGGAACAAAGAATGAATTTGATTAGTTCTAAAATGGATCCATTAAGCTGAGCTAACTAATCATTATCAACCTGCCAGCAGGATCCAGGAGTCCCCAGCTCACCGCATTCGAGATCCAAGACTGCTGGTGCTTTAGTGAGGTGTAACATGTATATGAGAAACTCTCCCCCAGCAAAATGAGAGGCTGGAAGAGCCAGACATAGGACGGGGCGTGGGGGAATCTTCCTGAGACTGATGAGATGAACAGGAGCTCCTCAGTTTTCAAGATCCGATGATGCTTTCAGAGTCCAAGGATCAGACTTCCCAGGTAGGAGGCCAGTAATCACGTCTTAAACAGTGGTAATCTGTAAGGAAGGTTTTCTCTCACAGTATCATCTATCAGGCCGCACTGCATTCATCCTTAGGTTCATCAGCATAAGCTTTTGACACAGTGCCACTTGGCATGTTAACAGAACTGACTTGTCTTCTCACCTGTAGGATTAACTTTACTGTCAGATTGAGAACCAGCTTCCTGTCCACAGGTGACTATCAATTGTCACTATCAAGCTATTCCTACAACAGCTGCCTAGGTGCRTACAGGTGAAGACAACAGCTATGACTGGACTTGTAGCACCATCCACGGGGTCTAAGATACTCCATCCCATATACAATGCACAAAAACAGGCTAGAAGCTGTGTTAGATAAAGATTATATAAAGTTGTTTCTTGGTTATCAGCTCAACTATACAGCTGTAGTGACACATCATCCTTTAATACCTCATTGCATAACAGTATTTGCATCATTCACCACCTTAGAATTTCACACRTTTACAAAGCTTATTATTTAAGAGGATGAAAATCATTTATCCACATGTTCTCTCCTTGTATGTTAACTCATTTTTGTCAGAAAGTGCTATTGAATATTCATCAACTTCCTCGCAGTTAGGTTCAGTAAAAATAAGCAGGACCTGTCAACTTTCCTAGCTCTAGAGTCAGTGACTGTAAGACAGTCGCAGTTTCCATCTCAGTGAAACAGGGACGCTGCAGAGTCCCATTACCAAATGGCAACACAGAGGTGAATGACAACCCACAAAAACACTTAAGGGGCTCACAATTCTTCTAGCACTACTCCATCTGGAGCATGCAAAGAAGAATGATAGCTGCAGAGAAYAGTGACAACTTTAGAGTTATTCCCACAGACGGGCATCCTGCAGCCTGGTCATCTAGCCCATCCACTCCCCTAACAGCTATAAGCAGGCTCACATGCAACATCCAGGCTGATATGGTGTCAGGAAGAGATCTCTCCATTTTAAACAGGCAGACAGTAAGCTTTGTAGTAGAAACCTTGATTTTGCATGCCTTATTTTAGCTCTATGTACCCAAGACCTGAAGTAGAAGAAAATTCAAGGGAAGGCTTCAGAGAATGATTGTCAGCTCTAAAATATTGTGGCAGGTCCAAAACAAAGACCCAGATCTTAACCATATTCAGCTTAAGATTCAGAACTCTCTCCTTCTTCCTCCCCCACACCAGGAGACTCCAGAAGTAATCTAACTAGAACCAGCAGCTTTCAGGAATACAGGTTGCATTCAAGCGTTCTACATTAAATTTGTTTTCCTCCTCCAAAACATAAGTCTATTCTCATTCCTAAAGAAATTCAAACAGATTTGGGCTCAGACCATCATCCTAAAGCAAACTCTAGATTAAGTCTTCATAAAAATAATTGCTCTCTGGTTAAGCACAAAATGTTCATGTAAAATGTTTTACTACTTTTGAAGTGTTTTTCATCAAAACTTCAATCAAGACTAGGCTTTGCTTTTTTATGTCTATATATGATTATACATAAGTCTATAACTCAGTAGAGCGTATCTGACAACTTATAGATACAACTTTCAAAAGCTGAAAGCATGAATTTTGCTGTTACTAAAGCATCAATTCAATCAGGTGATTTCCAACAAGCTTCTATGGTCATGAGGTCAGACACTGTTTATTCATGTTAAATAAGCTACTAGAGATGGTAATAAATGTGTAGAAGAAAGAAAATAGTTGAACCTTAAGTAACTTATATTAAGCTTATAGGAACCTGACTGAAAGCTGAAAATCCAGTTTAATTAATGGAGGTGCTTCAGTTTGAAGATCCAGATGTAGGAAACTGCTTCTAGGTTAGGTATGTGACAAGTGGTAAGTACTAGCCTACATATCTTCTTGAAAAAGAAAATTCAAGGGGGATCTAGATTTGGCTAGATTTCAAATCCATTACTTAATTTGAACTTCACACCAGTGGTGCATGTGCTGCTGCTATTTTGTGTTAATGCAATAAAAGAAATGAAARTTTGCATCAATAGTTGACAGAACCATGCCATCAGAAATGCAAATTCCATGCAGGGCTGGAAATCATCTAATATACATACTGTGCAGTCCCCACAAATCAAAATATATTAAGTAACTTTCAAAAATAAACTATAAATTTGAATAAGCTATTTCTAGGTATGATTTAGTACAAATAGCCACAAGGTTTTATGACCAATCAATTACAAATTGTGGCATATAGGCAGATAAATCCAAGAATTCAGATTCAGTACTCCCTCAAGATCTCCTCCTAAATGTATGTCAAAGTAAGTAAGTGAAGATCAGCCTCAAGATGAGTTGTGCTTGCCGATTCCTACAAGCACATAACTCCTAATCTAATGTGTTAAGCTTTCATCAGCAACGATAAAGGGTTTTATTTTCATCTCCATGCCAGGAGAATTACACATGTAAGTTCTCAGATGAATATGCACAGCACACAACTTCAGCAAAGCTATTAGAAGGAAAACTATATTTTTAATATTACTGAATGTAGCAAAGGTTTTCACATCACCACACAAGAAAAATGTGCACATRATGAAGGGCAACATGAGTCTTTTCTTTCTGTAAATGTCTAGTGTCTTCTCAGATGCAAAATCCTAGTAAAGCAGCAACCTGTCTTCCTGAATTCACGCCACGTTACCTTGGACATTTGTTATTGTCATTATGACTAAGAGTTGTCATTCCGAAGTATTTCAGGTCTAACCTAAAGCAGAAAGGATTAAGCTGAGGAGAGGAAAGGACTTGCTGTATAGAAATTCCACTAGCTTAGCAAGATGTACTATCTGTAAAGCATAAAAGAGGTAATGCTCACTCTGCTTCTACATTACTAAATAAAGGAACATGCAAATTGATTAGGACTTCAGTAGTAAATAAGTTCCAATTTTCAGTTCAAATAATACATGGCAACTTGATTTTTATTATCTTATGTAAAAAAAAWTTTTGAGAAACAAGCATATAATCAAGTCTTACCTTGTGATAGCATCTAAAGTAAGCAGCACGTTCATCCGAGAACTTCTCCAGCCTCTTTGGCCCTTTGCTTGAAGCTTTTTTGAACACTAACCAGCATCTCTGGTAAATCTAGAGATACAAGAGAGTAAACTTGGCATCTCCAGTGACTTGAATATCACTAGTACTTGCATATAAAGTTAAACTCAAATCAGCTGTTGCTCCGGAACTATAGTTAACTGTTCCTGGTAGCTTAGACTCAAAATAAACAAATCAGGCTGTTAGCTGTAACTCAATTCCTTTAAATTACAATACAGGCAGAGATTCCTACCAAGATGGTGCATACCTGCATGAAAAGCTATAGAAAGAAAAAGCTCTAAGTAGTATGCTCACAAATATAGAGTTTCTAAGAAAGTTTTCTTTKTAAGTTAACACATCCATTTTAATTAATTTGATAATGGTTCAAATTCTGCATGTTTAAGGCAGATAAGAAACAACTTTGAGCAGGTAGGTAAAAATGGAGTTTCTACCAGAAAAGTAGAAGAGAAAACTGTACATGCCTATACAGGTAAACATCAATACAGAAAGGATGTTACTGRGTAACAGAAAAGCCAGATTTTACTGCAGAACCTAAGACCATTTTGACAACTGAGAATTTTGCTTGCAGGGTCTGCTATTTAAATCATTTGGAGCAGATTTTTCTGTGCGCAGTGATTGAAAAAAATATCTTTCTACTCACAGTACTAAGCCACTTCATTTCTCAAACTTCTCCCCCCCCCCCACACACACACACACCATTTCCTGCAATTTACCCACCTATTCAACTGTGTTGTACTTTCTACCACCCTATCACATTCAGACCCATGGCTCTCAGCTTAGAGAACAGTTTGTATAGAAAGAATTATGCATGCCAGCTGTTTACAGCCTACATTTAATCAATAATTCAAAAGTAACACCCTGTAAGTTAGAAATAAAACRAAGTTTCCATTAAAATTAGCATGATTTCAAGGAAGAAATTCTGATCACTGTCACAGTTAAAAGCTCTAGCAGAGCTCAAATTCGCTGGAACTGATCAGTGATTAAACCCACCAAAAACATCTCACTACCTCCAACTGCACCAGCACCCAACAGGTAATCAGCTGACACAGCAATCCTTTGAACCTTTGAAGGGGTTTCCAGCTACTCTGAGCACAAAATACAAGTTACACCTGCAAAAAGTAGCTTCTGGGCACAAACAATTATAGCATTTGAGTTGACTACTTGTGCTTCTTCCACTGGCTTTTAGCTATTTCCATAAAGTTGTTCAGGGAACCACATTATCCCCCCTGGTTTTACTACCCTGCCTCCTATGTGGGCACTCACATTCCCAGCCCACTTGCCTGGAGAAGTATTTGGCACACTGACAAGCTGTTCAGATGCCAGGCAGCAGCTGAACCTATCAAGACTTTCATCCAWTTTTCCAGCTTACTGGCCATGCAACAACATGTTCTGTTGAATGCAAAAGCTTGAATTGTTCAAAAATTACTAGACACTGACCAAAATGAAAGTTTACCACCAAAAAGGGAATTCAAATATGTACCAACTTATATTAGAAGAATATCTGAGAAGGCAGGCACAGAATTCATCGTGACCTGGTAGAACTGGAGAAAAGCTAGTCTGGTCATAAAGGTTGCTCCTGAGCTTCCTCCTCCTYATGTATCTGCTAATCAACTCTTTCTACAGCATCTCCAGGCTAAAGGCCAGCATATTAGCTTTCTGCATTGTCAGATTAAGGAGTTCTGCTATTTATTTTGTCCTAGATTAAACAAAGTGTTTAACACCAACTACACTTTTAAACATAAGTGTGGCTGAGGCTTATCTCCCTACAAAACTATCCTCCCCTGCTCATACTGTAGTTCACAGAAAGCAGGAAGCCTCTTTTTGAATCTAAGTAATGGCATTCTCATCAGAAGAGTTGTCCTTTCACAGCTGATGAACAAAGACCTACATTGCTTGTAGCTACAAACTGATTGCCAGGTATCAAAACACAGCTGGCTCTACCAGCCAACTAACAGGCTGCCTAATAGCACAYTATTAGTAAGTTTACATTGCCTGGTTAAGACTATTGCTACCATACCTTGTTCAAAGTTACACTTACACTACCAATGCTTGCTAACAACGAGGTGTCACTTAAACAGCTCAGCACTAGCTGGAAGCTTGCCCATACTTTAAGGGATAAAAAGTGTGCAATGAATCCTTAATTCCCATAAGCATTATCTACAAAGCGACTTTTGTCCAATTCATTGCTATTACTCATCTGTAACACAACTGCTTCTGCTCAAACTTTAATTGCTTGTCAGTGTAGTACCTGGCCATCTGGTCTGGGTCCATGATCAGAGTTCCTGAATGTTAAATTAACAGACAGATGTTTAAGTCTGAGAGTTTTCAATTCTCCCAAATCTTGCAAAGAGAAAACCAGTGACTTCAGTGTGATTGATCACTGGGGCTTTATCTGACATTTATAGCACCAAAACAGACATTTTGTTATTGGGTGTTGCGGGGGGGAGGTTAAGATAAGTTAGAACTTAGTACAAAGTTACACCTTATTCTACAACTGTAGTTTAGTCTATTTTGATTAGAGACAAACAAGTTCATGCCTAAATATACAGTAGTTTGAATTCCTCCTGAAGTCARTGATCTGATGTTTAACTCCAGTCTGCCAAGTTACATAAACTAAAAAGATATGTTCCTTCACTTAAGTCCTGCTTAGCATCTCCAAAAATGAGACAGTCATCAGGGGATAGATACTATTAGAGTAACATTTCCGCATCCCATATACTATAAGGGAACATCTTAGCTGAACACCCAGCAGTCCCAACTGAACATGAACTGCTCAAGATCCTAAACATCTAGCAATGACAAATTCAGTAGCTCCTGCCTCACAGCGCTGGAAACCCAGTCAACGCAATGCACAGAAGAGYGTTATGCCCAAGAACAGAGAGCTAATCACTGAGCTAGTTATGAGCTACATATAGAGCAAGTAATTAGCTCTTTGATGCCATCATGATCTAGTGTGTCTGAGACATGTCAATATTTCAAGTGAAAGATAACATGTGAACTGTTTACATGGTGCTGCTGTCAAAACAGCTCTAACAAGAATCAGCCCTAAATGCTCTCAGGTGCCTATTCAGTAAGGAATACTTAGCTCACTTATCCCTCAAATCAACATTTTCCATACTCTCCATGAATAGGAATTAGTTGGAAGTGCTGCTGTAATTACTTCCACACCAAACACTCGCACTGAAAATGATTAGATAATTCAAAGAGCAAATCAGGATGCAATGTGCTGCAGAGAAGAGCAATAGCTATCATTTGCTTAACACCTCCTAGAACTCCCAAAACACCCYCTACGAGATCTTCCGACATGCCTAACTCCAAATTTAATTCAAGTATCACGAAAATTAGTATTTACTTCCTGTGATCTCTTCTGAAAATTTCAGCTTCTAACAGCCCATCAAGCAGGCAACACCATAAAACTCTAGGGAAACAACATGACTGTATGAAGTAGATAATCTGAAACTCAATTAGGTGATCTATCATACATGTCCAAGGTCACATCAAATCAGTCAGTTCTATTTTTGGCTCTTAAGATCAKCTGATTTAAGTCATTACCACAACTGAAGTTGAAGTGACTTCAAAGGAATTATGCAATCTGAGCACTTGGATTGCTGCCTCGCAGTACTATGCCTTACAAATTGGGCAGATTTCCTCAGCTATTCCTGCTGCTTCTCCTGATGCTGGAAATGCACTGCAAGGCAAGAAACTATTACCCTCAGCTGGAATCAGCCACCATCTGGCTTAGTAAAATGAAAAGATTTCCCTCTAACTCTTCTGCATTTCATGGTTCAGATRTGGTTTGAAATGCTCCCACAGAGCAGGAAACGAACTACAGCCTTGTCCTACACAGCTGCCTGAATCCCAGACCTACTGAAAACAGACACAGGCAAGGCAGAACACCATGTCAGCCACCACCACCTCCAAACTGACCAGAAAAGAGAAGCCAGATTTTGCACACCCCAAAATCTCATTTACTACATGAAAATTCTGCACAGGAAACGGTCTCAATTTATAAAAAAAGTTTGCAGTTCAACTCAAGCTGATTTTACCCCACCTCTCTACACTTTGGTCTGGCAACTGATCTAAAAAGAGTGCCCAGGAACAGTCAAACAATGTTGACAAATTTGGGGGTAAGGCTATTTTTTGCATCTTGGGTCAGGGGGTGGGGAAATAAAACTAAGCCATATATTTCCTCCAAGTTTAAAATAGCCAACACACTAAGGTAAGGCAAGCCAAGCCTATTTCACTTTAGGGCAAAAAAATCCCATTGAGTACTTGTTCGTTATTTAACAGGGATAAACAGAGGTCAACAGCATAAAGTATAATTTGGCAAATTTGTCTTGCCAACAACGAGCAAGCCTTCAGGGAAAGCTACCCCATTTTATGATTGTGCTGTTTTTCTGCTCTCCACCCTAAAACAAACAAAAAAAATCCAGTGGCATGCATTTATAGGGACTTATTATAGGGACTTATTATTAAATAAATGTAAGTTTACTTTTAGAAAAGCAGTAAATGAAAGTGCTATCATGCAGCCTAGGATGACATTCAGTCTGGGCTACAGCCAAGAACTTGACCTCTGCAATTCTGATAACCTAAAGGACCAAGGAACAGTAATAAAAGGAATTTTTCACAGTATGCTCTCAACTTTTTTGTAGTGACTAAACACTTTATCCAAAACTGTAGACAACTCACCACTGAAGTACTTCAGTTGCATATGGAAAATTGAGAAGTTTTTGCAATAAAYATTGTCAGGGAATATCCAGTGGGTTAGAATTTATATTTAACATCCCTTCCAAAAGGGATTTTTTTTAAACACACATTTAGTCAGCCAGATAACATTGTTTGTAGTTTAATTCCTGTATGGAAAAAGACAGTGGTGGCCATTCTGACTCAGAAGGTGGTAAATGGTCCTGAAACAGTTCTAGGGCAGGTGCAGATTTGTGCCTGGATCGAGAATTTTCCTCTGCATGTAAAAAACTTCCAGAAATCCAGCTTCTAACTCAATCATTTAATTATATTCACTGCAGACATGTTTGAAGCAATAAGCCTCCATTAGGTAGGTGTTTCAGTGAACAGCTGGAAGACTGCTTTCTACTAAAAAGTCTAAGGCATCACCAAGCATGATGGTGCCTTAAGTATCATATTTAATGGGATGTTTGGGGAATCTAATGAAGACTTCACAATTCTTTTGGGACTTCATTAACTCCAGTTAAATACCTACACGATTTCTTCCATAAGGTCATGACTTGCCTCTACTTCTCCAGCCCAGCTGTGCCTCTTCCACTTCATCTCAAATAAAGATACTGTCCCCACATATTGCTGGCAGCTGTGTTCAGCACTGTTCCACTCCAAAGAAGACAGACCCAATACAAAATGATTATGAGCAGAGAGACCACTAGGAAGAATTATAGGCACAAATGTACCCAAGTTGTACCTGAAATTTGATTACAGTGACTTTAAAAGTGCATGGGGAAGTAGACTGGCTCACTGGCTTTACAAAATAAGCAGAGTTRTCCACATGATGTCTGTAAAGATATAGCTGCAATTGGCAAYGGGACAATTTTACTTTCCCAGAATATCCATTTAACATTAGTGTTATGAGCAAGTGATATTACATTATTCATTGTGATCAGGTAAACAATTACATAAATCAAAGCTGTTTTACATCAAGCTATCCTCTTCTCCAGGGAACTAACTAAAATAATCAAGATTTGTCCTCCTTCCCTCAAGAAGGATTTATATAGACAAATAAACCTCACCTCATTCCCCTACATCTTCAGAAACAATATTTTAATAAGAATCAATCTGTGGTTGCTAAGAGGAATGAAGCAGCAAATTCATCTCTGTGCATCCTGAACAGGCACAAGGGAAGAATACTCAAAGCTTTCCTATGAACTTACAAAACCTAACTTTGACCCTGGCTACAATTAACTGAAAATTCTTGGCCAAACTTGCTGAATTCATACACCTCCTTTAACTCACAAACATTAAAATTGTGATACAAAGCAAGTCTGCTGATCTAGAAGATGAAGTATTTTAATCAGTCTTTTCCTCCTCTTCCCCCCCCCCCGAGAACACACACACACTTTTCTTCCTACACTTCTCTTTCCCAGCTGAAACTGCATTAACCTAAAGTAGTATTTTTTTATTAAAAGTCCAAGCTCAGAATTAATCATTTCTTTAGCATTAGTTTAAAACATCAGATAGCTGGATGTGAAGCTACAGATTCATTCCCATTTGGCACCCTAGTTAAAAGGCACAACTAGAACTTTAGGTTTTTTTTTTTTTYYCCCCTTCTCCATTTTCTAGGTCTTTGAGGATTATGGGGGATTCATTCTATACACAAGATCTACTTCCAAAACATCTCTAGTAACCAAAATACGATTTGTCACGAAACAGGGCTCAGTCTGATTCACAGCAGGGTGAGGAGAGGTTAAAATATATATGTATATATAAGCACATAGAATAGAAAGACTTGCCTAYATCCAACCCTTTTGTGCATAAGAAGGGTTGCTTTATAAGACTTGCCCAAGATTACTGAACAATTTAGCGACAGAGCCTTTGCTTTACTTTGCATCATTGCTACACTGCTGTCACAGGTCAAGCTTGGCAGATTTCAAGATGGGCCAAGCTCATGCAAAGACAGGGAAGGATTTCCAAAYGCATTCCTCCTTAGTAACAATTTTTAAAAGGGCATCCAGGAGCTTGCAAGGACCCTTTACAACAAATTCCTGCGAACGTTAATAAGGTACTTTAGAACCAATATCTCTCCTTCAAACTATTGATACACATAAGAGCTAGAAGGTCCAGAGTTTAGCAGCATCTTAATTACAGATCCTAGCCAGGTGCTGAAGCACATTTAGAGAAGTCTGCCACTTTCTCCACCACATATTTTTGAAGGACTTCAGAAGGACACTATGGGCCCAATCCAGACAGGATAGAGAAAGCCACCAGATTCAGGACACCTACAACAGCATCTGAACTTTGAGTGCATGCACCAAAACAGGCTAGAAGCAACCAGGATACACAGCAGGTTGGCACCTAGAACGGGCCAGTGGCACCTGCTTATGTAAAATGTAAATTAAGAATAGAGAACTGGAATTTAGGATTTGTCCATCCCATATGAGTACCCTAAACATGCAAAGGAGTCATTTATTCTTTTGCTTCTCTACTCAGTGCACAGTGGATTTTGGCAAGCATTCTTTATGCACACTTTACAGGAGATCTGTTAATAAATTAATGTGTCAAACTGCACAATGTGTAACAAACTACAAAGTAGATGTAAGGTATAAGCAGTGATGCTGTTTGACATGATGGAAGGAAATACAGAACCTGACTCCATTTCTCAATTTCTGTAGTGCCTATAGCATTTCAGGACCTGAAAATGTTAAAAGCAAGATTTCAACTTCCAAGCCATTCTCCTGCAGAAATCATTAGTTGAATGTAGTATCTTTAGATAATTACCCAAAATAACCTCCTACTTTTAGACCCTTCTTTACAGGCTTACAGCCTTCAAAGTAATAGTTTTTCATCAGGCACAGAAAAGGCTGTCATTCCAGGCTGTGTTAGGCCATTATAGCAAAGTGCCTCTCAGTGCCAAGAAGTATTTACAGTAGAAGTCCTCACTTGCTAGTAAGGGTTTAAAAATGTCAGAGTGGAGCTAAGTATCCAATTCGGTGCCTTGAACATCTGCTAAGCYTTATATATGAGCACAGTTAATTCTAGGCATGAAACTGGATAGGTGAGAAATCAGTCTAGGGCTTTGGCTACTAAAGGAAGGGGRAAAAAAGGAAAGGTTTCCATGTAGACTAAAAGCTGACTGTGCAGGCAATTCAGGCGGATCTGAGCTCCGCAGAGCCCTGCTGGAGGCACTGCTCTGCTGGGTCAGGTCGTTAGACTAASGTGGTGAATTAACCCAGTTTAATGTTCTCCTGGATTAGGCAACTGCTTCAAACTTGAAGTGCCCCTTACAACTTATGGTTTGGGGGTTGGGTGTTTTTTTTTGGTCACTCAGTATCCCACTTGGTTACTCTAATTAGGTGAGAACTAGGGGAAATGGCATAGATACAGTTCATTAACAGTTCCATAGAGCAGGCTAATTAACACATGAAATGCAAAAAGACTGCAGAGCACACATGCACTAACCCTTAACAACAGGAACTCACAACTATGGCAAGAGCATAAGGTCCCTGGTTAAAGCAGCTGGAACAGGGACATCTCCCAAGCACCAGGGCCAGAAGCTTTGGTGTGGGAAGCTTTGCTCCGCATGTGGAGATGAGCTATGCCTGTTCAGGCTCTGAGAAATAGGCTTCCTTTCWGTCACCTACAGTATAAAATCATTTGTAAGAATGGTACATCACAGCTGGACTTACAATTTCAAGACTACGTAAGTTGAGATGAGAAAGGCAGAAAGCATATGTGAATCTGGCCTTTATCTCTGCAGATCACCCCAAGCTGTCAGCAGCCCAAAGCCGGGAATAGGAGAAGGACTTTAATTTCTCAGTCTTCAGAGTATAACCTGAGCTATTCAGCTGTACCTGTCATCACTTGCCCATCTGATAAGGTGAGTTAATGACACTTCCTATGCCTTATGTGCTGCTTGGAGAGCTAAGGATGACAAATGCTGTATAAGCCAACTAACAGTGTCCATTTTTTGGTCTGCTGATATTCACCAGCTAGTTTAACTGCAGGCTTCAACAGAAAGCATCACAGGTGTCCCTTAATACAATTTACTCTACCTCCTATTTCCCATACACGCACACTCCGCACACCTCAAGCAAGTCAAGGTGTCTGTTAATCTATCCTACTGTCCCAACACAAAGTCAACATAACTTATTCCTTCCACATTTTCTTTCCTGATGTTACAGCTCTGCAGTGAGTCATGGGTTGTTCCCCTAATCCTTCTGGAAGCTGGATCAGTTTTAAAAATTAAAATGAGTTTGCATAAAACAAACACTGCTACCAAGTGAATCACTGCAAGTTGAACTTCACCAAAATACTGTGCTTCATTAGAAGTGACAGAATTACAGCTTGTTAAATCTTAGTAGCAATCACCTCAGTATTACCTTACAGGACTGCAGCAAGTAATTGAAATCATTTGGCCTGGACTGCTAGACAGACTGAGGCTCTGTTCAAAGCTGCTGCAGGAAAGAGCCCGCAGCAATTAAAGTGTGCTCCCCATTTCAAGCACTACAGCGCACTAACTTCAGAGTGATGATCTCAAACACTAAATTACTGAAGACCTGTGCACAAAAGGATTCAAGTCACAGCAGCAAACCCATGGGCCTGCCATCAGGAGATGGACTTGATCCTGCACAGTGGCCCTGCCAGGATGTTTTAAGCTACTGAGCAAATGAAAAGTATTTCCTGCTRAAAGCATCTTGCTTCTCTCCAGTCAGAGCACATTCAGAGTATAATGCCAGGCTTTTAGACAGCGTAAACTGAAATCTGCACAAAAGTTCCTTCTCAGCAATGATTTGAAAGGCAAAATGACTAGACACTAAGACTTCCAGAAAAGGTACAACTGAGGCCAGCATTTTTATTCACTCTTAATTACTTCCTAAGATAGATCAAAATAAAGGATTCCTGAGCCAGTATTTCCCTGATACATAACTTCTCATCTGCTTTTTTGCAGTCTTCCTGCATTTACTCAGACCTCACATTACTTCAAACAGACAAATCCAGCTTCCTTTAATTTCCTCGTGACACTGTGTAGTAGAAGTTAAGTGTTCAAGAGTTCATTGACATTTAGGCAGACTCCAGCCTGAGTAAGGTATAACTGCTGCCTAGAAAGCATCTATGAAAGCTAAGCACACTGTCCTCTTAACTTGCACCACTTCATTTGCACCACTTCATTAACAGAGCAGTCACTTGCAGCACCTGCATGGTAGAATGCACCAAGAGCAGGTCACTCACTCATACACAGAAAATTCAGTGWGATCAGTTACCATCCACCTTCACTGATGTCAGTGCATTATTTGGACCATTAAGRGTAGTTTTTCCCTTTGCTGATGATACAGCATTATTGGTTCCCCAGATAAGCATTATACAGGAAGTACAGGGACAACTTAATCCATTACACAAAGGTTATGAGGCAGGGAACACCAGTGATTTTACTGTGCTGATATTTAATTGAAATRAGTTACATTATCTTCAGTAAGGGAAAGAAAAAATTCTACTCATTCTGATAGGTTGAACCTTCAGTGGWATTTTTGACAACACTTGATGAAGTTAGACAAGATAATAGGAACAACGCATTGATTCTCATATCTAAAACTACTGAAACATCAAATTAAGATATCAGTCTCGGGCACAGACCTTACAACTGTTGCTCTTCTTTTAAAGGGTTCTACAAACGTTGCAAAATGTACTAATTCGTTAGTGATCTACCTTCAATGGAGTAATACCAGTTTATACCAACAGCAGAATTATCCTCACACTATATAACAAATTGCTGATGCAAAGACATCAACCAGGGTGGGACAGAACTTCACCTTGTAACAATCTGTTTCCCACTACTCAGTTACCCTTGGCGCAGTTCTGTATGCACAGCGGCTAGTAGATATCCACAGAAGATGCACACACCTTTGTTTAACAAAGAAAAAGAAAATAGCAGGAAAGGAGAACAGCCAGAAAAGATGACTGACAGAARATGAGGGAATTGTTTGAGATAAAAGCAGAACATAGGCATCCCAGTCAGGTGTGCATTGGACTTGAATGAGAACTCCACCCTTGGAGCTAGATACAGCACCACTAAGAATCACTTGTTTACTAGTAACCTCCTTTATGAAAGAAACCCTRTTTGGCAGGCAGTCTGTTTTGGAAACAAAATAATAAGAACCCAAAGGAAAACATGGAAACTAATTTAGTGGAAAATGTATGCTGGAAAAAAGAAAATTGTTCTTCCTACTCCTAAAAGGCCACCATCAAAGCTGCTATTTCAGACGCCAAGCCATGAAACCTTACATAATCTTGCACCTTCTATCTTTCAGAAAAAAGTTAAAATTCTTAAGYTTGATTTTCTTGAACCAATCGAGGCTGTCTTGCTTCCCTGCACACAATCCCAAAGATCGGGTTTGCCTCTTTTCAAGGGACAAACATCAAAGTCTGTCAGCTCAGTTTTGAGTTAGCTTTGAAYAACATCTTACTATTCTTACTATGAGTGATTTCCCCAAATCACTCAGATGTTGCCCCAAAATGCAACTCAAAGATAGGAAAAGTGAGGGCCACGGAAAGGAAATCAGAGCCTTGCTTCTTTGCCGTTTTTACAAGGCAATGGCAAGACACTATAAGAAAAGAAACAAAGACACGCAAAAACCTCCTTTCAGCTCAGCCTAAACACAGCACCAAGCACCAGTCCCTTGTCCAACACGCAGACAACATAAGCCAAATGGCTGCTGCTCAACATAGCTCGTCACTCACTCCGGAAACTCAACCTTGGTGTCAAGGATCTTTGCTTCAGTACTTGAGGTAGCCCTGTCAAGATAGCTACTGACTTAGATTCCATATCACATTAAATTTGTGTTAGAGGAAATCTGGAACAGACTTGGCTTTGGGTCTGTCAGCCCATGGACAACAGCCACATGGAGCTGCAGTGGGTCTTACAGGACATTTGCTGATACTTCTCCCCTTCCCAGCTCYGGGAGGGTGGCTCAAGTAGTCCTAGAGCCTATCCCTGCTGCCACTGAAGGAACTGAGAAATTGTAATATCTGTAAATTTGTTCCAACACCTTATTCAACAGTTTTCTAAAAATATGAGTATCTGACAGGCTTAATATCCTGCAGGTTGAAGCTGGTACAGAGAAAATGTTCATTTTTTCTCTGCTGCCTCAGTACTTCCAGACTGAAAGCAGATGCATGGTAAACACTAGAGCTTGATTAATCAAGGCTGCTTCAAGTGTAGGTATAGGCAGACAACTCCACCACCACCCTAGTCTTGCTTTATTCTTCCGGATTCTGATTTTCACAGCTCATGCTTTAAAATCCTCAGATGAGGTTTCTGGCACGCTTGTTCATGCACTAGTCTCTAACCATATGGTTTCAGTCCTGCAGGTTGTCTCTTCCCCCATCTTAACGCTCCTCCCACAGGTCTTCACAGAAGCAGTGTTATGCAGATCTTGTAAAAGTGCACATCATAAATGTTCAACAGCAATCTTCTCAATGGTGTTTCTGCAGAAGTCAAAATTAAAATCAAGAGTAGAAAACCCTGAAAGCTTCAACTATTTTCAGTTTTTGACAACCATAAAATTCAACTGGAACTAAAAATTCTCATTTTTTATTTCTTAAATCAAACCTTCTATAGAAGATTTTTTTCAAAAATTCTGAGAATAAACAGAAGTTTTCACATCTAGCTCTACTGCAAGTGGGTACAGTAAACAYTGATGTATAATTCCTAAGCAATAATCTACAGCAAGAAATTGCATTTCTACTCTTAAGTCTAGCATATTGACACTGTTCAACATGTATTTTGGAGTATTGCATTAAAAATTGCAAAAAAAAAACTTTATTTTTTGCTTTTTAAAATAGTAAAATTCTTCCATATTGCAAGTAAAGCCTTAGTCAAGATAGGAAGCAGTGCAGAAATCCAACGACTATTTTCCTGAGTTCTTAAAAATCAGTTCAGAAATATCTGGCAGTTAGCACAGCTCACAGCACTCCACTCAAGCAAGCATTTCCTAGAAATAAGCAACAAACAAAATTATGAAGTCAGCTCCATTCTCTGCCCCACTGAAGACTAAATTACTACAAATTTCTATTATGGGACATTATAAGAGAGCCCTAGTTCTGCAGCAGAGGACACCACACATCACATTCCTTCACACTGACATGATTATGTGTTTGAGCTAGTCAGTCCYATCAAGCTAAGAAGTCTGACACACACAGATCCAGCTTCTGCCCTTAACAAGGGTAACACTAAAGAGGGAACAGCTCTACTTTTGTAGCTCCAGTCATCACATCTTTCATAAAAGACCTCCTTACAGCTAYCCCAATTTTTATCTCCCCAATTCTCCTATGACCAGGACTTGAACAAATGGTTAAGCTGTTTCGGAGYAGTGTTAAGTGACCATGTTCAGAACATCGGCAGCCACAGCAACCCTTCCTGCCATGCTACATGCCAGCCCATCGACCAGCAAGGTGCATGCAGTTCCTTTCAGAAGCACACTTTCTGATTCTCCCTCTCTTCCCTCTCCCCCAAAAATTCAGTTCTTGGCAATCAGATTTTCATTTCCAGCCCCTTCAAGTGCCTATCCAGAGGCTGTCCCCTGCCACTTAAGTAAGGCCATCCTAATAATGAAAAATAATGAGAAACAAAATAGTGAAAGCTGCTTAGAACTCCATTCTATACTTTCGCTCCCACAAAATCAGGCCCCACCAAGGGATAAGGACAAAAAGTCCCTAGTCAGGACTGGTAGGAACATGCTAGATGCTGAACAACCCACTGCTTGTCTGCACCCTGAGGGGACACTGGCAGATCTCAGTGTCCCTGGGAAACTTGCATGGACAAATGCATGCATCAGAAACACTCATGGACTTTGGCCACTAAAGTCTGACTAACCCTCACTTCGGGTGCTCAGATATTTTGTGGATCTAGCCCAAATTTCCATGGAGGACCCACTTTCTAACAGACAGATGAGACTGACCATTCCTTGCATAACAAGGAGGTGCTTTCAACAGATGGGTTACACACAGTACTGACAGCAGACTGTGGATTTAATTAGAAGTGTTGTTAAACAGATATGATTGCACTCACAGATGAGTTTCAGCACTGTTCTTGCAAAGTCAAAAGATACTTCATAACACTTGTAGGATTCTGCAGAAATCCATTTCTGCAGCATTTCCTTYGCCAAAGGTACAAGAAACTGTTAAGTTAAAAAAAAAATGACATTATCAAAATAAAGCACATGAAGAGGAACAAAGAGATATATGAAGACTTTGCAGAGACTTGGGTTTTCAGGAACGGATATTTAGCTGTTAACACAGCTCTGTTAAAGTCAATGGATCCTCCCAAACAAGTATTTTTCAATAGCCTGTAGCAGTATGGTAGCGATAAACTGTGGAGTAAACTCCCAGACCTCCAATGATTATATGCAGAAGCACCATCGTAAAACCTCAGACAACAACAAAAAGTGTCAGGCTCCTTTTTAATAGTGTACAGTTTTGAAAGTTCTATGCATTATTTTTAGTTTAATATTGTTTTCCAGGTTGTAAATATCCTGTGTAACAGGTGATGTATTTTCCAGAAAGACGAGTGCTTTGTAAGGTTTTTCTAAGGTACATCAAATGGCCAGGACTACTTGTATTACTGCCTCTATATGACAGGAGTATTTAATCTATGTATATCTAATTCAACTGCATATGTTGTCTTACAGTTCCAGTTTTAATGATCATGTTTTTAAAACAGAAAGCTTATCTAGAACACAGATCTTAATTCTGATATGCGAATTTTAGTATTTCCTATTGTGCTTAAGGTGTGTAAGAACTTTACTGTTTTCTTGAAATCTTCTGAAAATGTGCATATAAGCTCAGATAGGCTACCTTTCTGATGACTGTGTGAACTGAAGTTGTAGAATTACAATTCTTACATCTCTGCCATAGAATGAAAACACAGACAACATAAAATAACATTTTGTCAGTCAGTCAGCTAACGTAAGTAGTTTCTATGTTAGAGGGAAGTAGAAATCACTACAACCACCGTACTGTATTTCCTTTGCTTTAGAACAACTGAAACAAGCAACACAAACAACTGTACGCTCAAGTTTAAGCCATAATCCAATCCTTATTTCAGCCCAGGTTACTACTGGGTTAGGACACAGCTCTTTCATATAGTATTTTCTAAAATAAAGATAGTTTAAGAGCTTTAGCAGCAAGACTGACAGGACTGCTTGAGCACAGGGAAGTTTGAGGACAGCAGGAGGAGCACATGGGAGTACAAACTACTGTAGATTGCTTCACATCTATTTTAAGCTATAAAAATTTAAGGGATGTAGTCTATCCTTGCTGTCAGATTTTTCTTGGAAGACTGTTCAGTAACTCAGTCTCCTCATATTGCCCATGCAGACCTTTAATCCACCTTGTACCACAAGGGATCAAACATCACCACATGCAGAATGAAGTTCAAATCTTGGTATACCTTTTCTATTGACGACTTAAAAAAATGCTTTAGGAAAGAGAAACAGGGATGCAATGGAAATATCAGCCCCCAAGCCAAATGTGTTTATAGTAGACAAAGCCTTGGAGAAAGGGCATAGTCAAACCTGTATTATCTTAAGGTCTGCCCAGTAAGATATTTTACACCTCTTGGAAAGCAGTAACATAGGCCACTGTAGCCAAATCATGAAACAGGAAGAACACACTTAGTTTCCAAGCAAGGTAGAGATGTTTGGAAGCCAGTGCTTCCAGTCATTGAAGTACTGTGCAGAGTCCAACCAGACTCCGAGGCTTTGCCCAGCTTTCAATATGCACAGCTTGACCCAAGACATCTCCGCTCCACATTAGCGCATTTCAGCTAGTTCTCCAAGGCACTTCTGTTTGACTTTAGTGGGACACAGCTTAAGGCAGTGGCAGTTCAAAGAGGTTTCCCTCTGACAATAATAGTACTGTGTCACTTAATGCAGTAAGACATTCCAAATGTGTTACTAGCACACCAAGAGCTAGAGATTGACAGCTAACCCCATGGCATCTTGCTCCAGCAATCTCCCATATATTAAGAGGCAGGGACAGCCTAGCTGCCTATGGCCTCCACAAGGTCTTCTGATAGGAAGACTGCATTCAAGGCAGTGTGGGGAATGGATGGCACCTCAGCACCGGGCCTGCGCCCCAGGATGCTTCTGCCCTGGTAGAGCCTGAGGCAATGGTTGTAGGGAATCCTGCCATCCCTCTGAGCCTGTAGCTCTCACTTTAACTACAGTTGTGATCATGGCAGGAGATGACTTCCTTAGAGCATCTTCTGCACTCTATAATCCTCAGACTGAAACGTGCCTTCCAGCAAAGCAGAGCTGAGCTGTGGGTGTAGCAATGACAAGCTAAGCCTTTAATCACCAGCAGCTCAATGAGAGGGGTAGGTTGCAACCAGTGCACACAGCTCACCCTGGGAGGAAGGGAGCTCAGAGTCTCTTTCCCTTTAAGGCTATCGGGCAAGTTTTCATGCTGAAAAAATTCCTAGGGGGATCTTAAATCACTACATCCTGCTCCTCATAAAAGGAACAGATTTTAGGTGGTGTCAGAGTGCTGCAATCAAGCACTTGAGCAAGAGCACCACAGTCTACTTGCTCAGTGGATAATGAGGACAACCTTCAAGGGGACCATCTGAGTCAACACCAGTTTAACCACCTGAGAACAGCAGTAGTTGAGTCATGCTTGCCAGCATAACAAGATCTTCTGTTTCAAAGACCTGTTCCTGTTCCAATCTTATTAACACTCTGTTGAGCCAATCCAGCCCAAAATAAAGGTTAAGTGTGTTCACAGAAAGTACACATACACCTCCACTTTAAGAGGAGGACCCAGGGATTATCCTTTTTATTAAAGGCAGAAAACACCCTCTACAATATATTGCCCCCCCATACACATTGTATTGCAGAAGACGACATTACAATCACAAGGGAAAAAAAAATCATTTTAAGTTCAGAAGCCACAAAAACTCTTGTGTTCCCCATATAGTTACAAAGCTCTTCAAGCTGATCAAAGGTGACTGCAAATAAAAGCGCTCAGCATAGTGAAGCATTTGCTTACCCAAAAGACAGGCCCAGTGGTTACTCTAGGAAGTACTACCCATGTAACAAAGCTGATTATATGTATTTTTAAAGGAAGCCTATGATGTTATGTATTTATACTGTCAGCAGTTTTCTAGAAGACAGTCTCTTTTATATGTCAATGCTAATGACATAACAGAGATCATTGGCTAAGGGATTTATATTTTCTCCTATAAAGAGGAAAAGAATTAAGAGCATCCTTTCTTCTGAATATGTTTGGCTCTGCAGAAGACACGTGCTATGGAAACTATTCTATTAATTTTAAATATGTAAATATTAAAAGTATACATAAATAGTCCAGGTATAAAAGTAATTTCAAAATCTAATATAGACCAATTAAGTAGGGCCTATCAGAATTATTATTATTACTTTTTTTTTTTTTAACAGGAGTGCAGCCTGGTTTTGAGCAAGATGCTTTTCTGCATCCCTTTCTTTCCAAATCAAGCACCTGCAGCCTAGTTATTCTGAAAAGTCACTTCCTGAGATAATTTGTAGATGCAAGCTCTGCTCCTAGTTCCCTTGGTGATGGAATTACCATAGCATTACAGAGGAAAACCCAGGAGCTGAATTCAGTCTACAAAGACAATTCACTGATTATAGCTGTGCCACCATAATACTGGAATGAATTTAAATAACTCCCACTTGCATCTCACCACATGCACAGTATTGAAATCCTTCTCGATTAAAGAGGAGTCCTGCATAAGACTGGAGCAAGCTTCTGCCTCCTATGATTTTCATGGTATGAGGATAAAGTTCCTCTCTGAAGGTTTCCAACTGAACACATTAAAGTCCATGAAAATTTTCCCTTCTCACATCACCTCAAACTCCCAGGGGTGTAATGCCCCTCCTCAGTCTAGCTACTAGAAAACAAACTTTGCATAGTTCCTTCTCCTCTGAAGGGCCAAGTTTTCATTTGCCACCTAGCAATATTGAATTAAAGCTCTTCCTAAACCCCAGTGGCAACCCCAGGTGCTCAGCCAGCTTCAGCATCAGCTTGCACACACCAGCATCAAGGAGGAAAGCAATTCCCAAAGCAGCAAGGGGACATCTTACCTGCAGCTGCATCCTGAAAAGTGAGCACTGACAGTTACAGTGCTGCAGCAATCAGCACAAGCTTGTCTTGCATTTTAAGAGCTGACAGTAATCATGACTAACCCAAGTACTCACTTCCACTTAGATGTAGTTTCTATAAGCTTAAGATCAGAGTGCCTTTACCTATAAGAAGTTACAGAAAGCTATCTGTGACCTTATTTCAACTTTTATTTCAAGGTAATTAGTGAGACCAATACTCTAAGTTGCAAGTTATTGGGAGAGAAAAGCATTACAGTTAATAAATCTACTTATTTTCAAACATGTAGTAACATCAAGATCTGCACAGGTAACCTCAGCTTCTTTGCCCTAGGCCTCTACCACCAGATTTAAAGTGGCAACAACTGGGTCGGGGTCAACCCAAGCTGCCTCCTGACCTTCTCCACAGCACTGGAGAGCCAGTGGGAGAGCAGGCCTGGAGCTAAGGGCAAGCACAGGGCTCCTCGTTTTACAAAGCCTACAGCCACTTGGCCACTCACTTGCGCTTGTCTTAGGCTTCTTCACAGAAGCCATTTCCACCCTTTCATAATTTTTTAGGCATTTAATAGGATACAAGCCTCTGGAATAAGTAGTGAGATTAAATAAAACTGTCTTCAAAGAAAGCATCTAATATTCATTCCATTTCTATGAGCTCATGTGGTTCTCCATTTCTGACAATCAARTGACAAATCTGCATGTAATGAGAGGACCAGGAAGACTATTCCTCACCCTGCCACAAGAAAAGAGTATCAGAAAGCTTTAATAAGGAAGGTCAGAAGCTTTAACAGAGTTTAAGCTTATCTCAGTACATATGCCCTATTCAAAGGTCCACGAGGTTTCACTGTTACAGTTTGGAAAGATGTGTCACAGTTTAATCTCAGTCTTCATTTAGGATGGAACAAACTGAATGCTTCAGGATTCAGTTTGCTTCAGGAAGAGGATAGTTAGAATATGCGAATCCTGCCAAATTTACTTCACGTTCTCTCATAATAAAGTTATCTCCATCTATCACCAAATCACATAGGTCATAAAAGATGAATTACGTCTAGCAAATCCTGATATATCATTTTCTATTTAAAGTTGCCTGCTGGAATATTTTAAAATACTCTCCAGTTTCTAAACAAAATACAGAGGCAGAGGTTACCAGAACTGCACAGAACCCATTGAACATGGATATAGTAAGACAATGAAACATTAATTGTAGTAAGCCAGAAAACTTCCAGGTAAATCCTCCTGTAATAAGTTATCTCAGTGTAAAATTCATGCTATGAATAATTCAGAATTGCCAGTTTAATAAGTTATCAGTTCCTGGTAACCATTAGAAATGAGTTACTCTCCTGTCCTGAGGCAGACACACTAATTAGAGCATTTTATACACACAAAGCCTTCCTCCGCTCCAAGTCCCCCCTCAAGCCACGCTGGCTCTGGCAGCGAGACGGGAGGCACGGAGCACGCAAGCCTCATCTGCAGCCGCCTGGGTAGCTTATTAAGGAGAACAGGTAGCAGCACCCCAGGAAGGGCAGGAGGCCAGGGCCATGCTTTAAAAGAGCAAACGCCGAACAAGGCACTACAGGGTATCAGCCTGCCACTACTGTGCATTCAGCACCTACAACTAAATCTATGAACATACAGTAATAAAAGCAGACATTTAAAATAAAAATAGGAAAGCTAAAGGGAGTAGGGAGGGAGAGGCTAGGGGTGAGGAAGGGATTTCACTGGAGTAACTTAAAGACTATCAGCATAAAGCCAGGAGGATATCACAGGGTCCTCCCCAGCSCACACAGAAACGGTCTAAGCCCGAGGCTGAAGCAACCCCCTCTCCACAGCACCTTCCTCGCTGGGCTGGCTGCGCCCCACTGCCCCCCAGCACCGAGGACCCCAGCGGCTGCAGCCCACCCCGGTCCCGGCGGGGAGACCCCCGGCACAGCCCCCACCCCTGGGGCGCTGACCTCCTCCAGCCGCCGCCTTCCTCCCAGCCGGCCTCCTCCTCCTCCTCCCCCTCCTCGCGGGGCCGGGCAGAGCCCCCCGCTYGCACACGCCTCCCCCAGCCCAAAGCTGCCGGCCCGGGGGCCGCCCCGCTCCGGGCCGGGGCGCGACGGGCAGAGCCGGGACGGGGAGGGGGCGCAGCCGGCGCCGCGGGCAGCAGCGCCGTGTCTCAGCGCAGGGGAGAAACACGCACATATGCGTGTACACATGCATGCGTGTGTGCATGTATACACTCAACTAGATGCCTTCTTTACCTCCATTTCTCCCCCTCCCTCCCTCCCCAAGTTTTTGTGCCTGCCTCCTCTCCAGAGACGCCCGCAGAGCACAATTTGCGGAAAAAACGAACAAAGAAAAACACTCAAGAAATCAACCCCGGGGCAGGTGCGCCGCACGCCCCGGCCGGGCGCGCCGCGGAGCGGGGCCGGCACTCACCCCCAGCCGCCTGCTCCGGATGCGCACGTAGCCCTGCTTCACGATGTCGTTGAAATTGGAGGCCATCCTTCCGCGCAAAGTCGGCGGCGGCGCCGCCGCTCAGCGAGCCCGCACGGCCGCGCTCCGCAGCCGCGCGG
>NW_028186534.1:7397698-7460989 GCF_003343005.1 Rhea americana | reverse complement strand
CCCCGCCGCGCACTGACCCCCTCCCCGGTAAGGCTTGTGGGTCCCCTGAAAAAAAAGAAAGGGAAAAAAAAGAAAAGGAAAAAAAAAAAAAGTCGTTTCGAGTTTTCCCCGGGCTCCAGGTCGCAGGCTGCTTCGGGAGTTGTGCAAAAGGTTGTGTAAATGTTTTAAGCCACCGCGCACTGGATCCAGCCCGCGGCTGCTGTCAGGCGGCTGCAGGTGGGTCAGCTGGGAGCAATCAGATCTGCCCTGCGAGGWGGCGGTGAAGCAGCCAGGACTTCCAGTTTTCCACAGGAAAGTGGGTTTCCCAGAAAGTCTTGCAGATGTTTCGAAGACTGCCAAGTGGCTCAGCTCCAGGATCTCCTGCTAAAGACTGGTAACCCAAGCTGTTGTCCTACGGTGCACTTCATGTCGTGGAAATGTCACACAAGCATACGCTGCATTTTCCAGGCAATGCGTGGTTGCGCTAAGGAAAGACATTCCCTTGGCCCTGGGATGCCTTCTGCATCCACCAAGTTCTCCTCTTCCAAGAATGTGCGAAGGTTGCTGTGTGCGCCAAGAAGCCCGTGCGAGAAGGGACTCCAGGGACTCCCACTTGCTCTACAAGGGTTATCTGTTATGATATATATATACTATAAATACTATGTTCTGGAAAAATGGACTGTTCATCTTTTCATAGCTYCTTTTAATAGCATTCCCAATATAGACAGTCTGAGGAGGAGGTCAGCCAGATGACTTTGACTTTGAGGAGTATCATGCCATGGGAATTGCAAGCAGGGGAGCAAGGTGGCAGGCAGAGCAGGAATGCCCAGGGAATCTCCAAGCAACATAAAGGGGCTGTTGAGTTTAGATATTGAACATTTAGCTACTAAAGCCGCTTGTGCAGCTGCTGCCTGACCACAGAGGGTCTTAGGTCTTTTCAGCACCTGAACTTTCACTAATAAAATTCCCTCCAAGCTTCAAGAGCCATTGCTGGGAATGTCTTGAAGTTTCCCAGCCCTGCAGCACCTCCTCRCCCCCAGGATTTGCACCCTGGCTCTCCTGCAGCCCCCAGGCAGCCTGGGAGACCAAGCACCTCGCAGCCATGCACRGCAAGGTGGAAGTCATGTCCACGTGGATTTAGTTATTTAATGACTACAAAACTCACCTATAATAAAAATAGCTTCCCTCTGATTTAAATGTGTATGTTCTTCATCTCAGGAGCATCCTCAAATGATCCTGGTTGTTCTGCTGTTGGAACAGCGTGGTGCTTTCAGTTCTTGCTTGAAGAGGTGATTATGCTTTGCAGGGCTTTACTAAGTATTAATTGATGGAGTGGATTACAGAGAGAGAGTGTAAGACTTTCTGGCTGAAGGGCTAATTCACTTAAGATGAAAGAGAGAAGTCTGCAGTCTTTGCCTCACAGCAGAGGCAAAGTTTCCTCTATTTCCCTATTTAACACTTCCCTTCTTCCTTTGCACTGTGCTGTTTTATGGAAAGTATAAAATAGAGCAGCTGCAGCTAGAAACAACGAAAACTTCCATACTCATGCACCAGAATACCCCAGAAATTAGAAGATTATTCTGAGATGTGTAAGTCCTTCCACTAGAATATYATGTCCCCCAAAGAACGCAGAGGCCACAAATTGCAAAGGGTAGGTACCTAACTGCAAATTTGCCAAGTACTGTATTTTTGCTAAACACGATGTACAAAACTAGGAACACTGCTGATGCCAACCCCACAATACCATTCGTTAGAGCTCATTACTAGCTGAAAGCTGAGAAGAGCTAAGACACCCAGCCAGCTTCATCTCGTATCGAAGTGCGCCTTCAGTGCGCAAACATATTGCACGGTTTCAAGCTCCATAAAATACTAGTACTAGAAGAACTGAGTATATTCAAAATGCAGAAAAAGTGGTGAGAGCATATATTTTGGTTTCAATGATATTAGTAGCAAGAAACAAATTATAAAGCCACAGGAGATGTCTTTTCACCAGGTTTAGACCTTTCTCCCAATGCCTTCCACTACCTGGGAATACACACTGTTGGTTTCATTAGACACTAGCATATTCTTAGAGGCAAACACATTCCTAAGAACTTTGCTAAGAAAAGGCGGACTTAAGCACGTGCTCAAGTTGGTGTCCATTTAATGCTTTTACTTTGAACAACATAAATCCTTTGTATATGCTAGGGTTAAAGAGAAGATTCATTTTAATTTCCATGTGTGCAACACATTTCAAGAATGTGGCAGAAAATCTCATTGTTCAAGTTTGCAACCCTGTATTATCACCACAAAAAACCTTGTTTACTGGGTTTTCAATACTGACACACATGTGTGCTCTGATTGATTGTTTTGACAAGAGTCCTTCTCTCATTTCCCTAGGGGTCTATTGACCATTTGCACTCCCAATAAGCAAATGCTGCACATGTTTATCTATATTCAAAAATATATATAACCTTTTTAATAAGCTTTCATTGAAATGCAAATTCTTCTTGTTATAATGAAAATGTTATTGCTATTATTTCCAAAGAAGATTGAGCCAAGGGTCATGCTGAAGTACTAGTCCATTGTTAATAATTTAAGTGGATTATTGTTGTATTCTAATCTCATAATAATGTACCATTATATTACTGTACTGTGAGCTTGTTTGCTTTTAGGGTTTTGGGGACAGAAATCACTGTTATACATTTTAACTGAAAATGAAAGTATTGGTTAGTTTTTCAAAATGCCATGGTAGCATTTTAAAAAGAAGTTACATTCACCGTATTATATGTGCAGCATATCACCGCCAGTGCCCATGATAYTATTTCATTACAGTCTAAGAGCAATGCTTGACAAGCATCTCCAGGACTTACCAAGCTAAAGAAGATGAAAACTGTAGAGGCCATTTTAAGGAAGCAGTATTTTCTGTGGAAGATATTTCCTTGAACAGATGGAGCTCATACTGGTTAAACATCGCCCGACAAAAAAAGTTTCTGATTTGATCGCCCTGAAATGATTTTCTGCAAATGTGTAACATGTGTCAATATTTTTTTTTATGAAAAGCTCCCATAACATTTTGTTTTGATAAGGTCAAAATGCCTTCATTTTTCCACTGTTGTTTTGATTTTTCAGACTAGCCTAGAAATGATAATATGACAATGAAGTGTTCTGACCTTATCAAGTACTTCAAGGTTACTGGAATACAGTATTTCAAATGTAATAGCTCTATGAAGAGCTTTTGACATTCCGTATGTCTCATTTTGTTTCAGTGTGAGATAATTTTTTGATATTTTGTTCTGATTTTTTGCAGTGGAAATTCTGAATTTGGACCAGCTCCAGCTGCACGATCATTAATGACCAAAAATAAAAAGGTTCCATTCTTCAATAAATGTGGGTTTTTTTCTCTGCTACTCCAAACCTTGAAATCCCTTACTGTCCTTTTTCATACAAAGCCAAATGTGTAGAGCTGCCTCGGATCATTAAGCAAATCTTGGTCAGCCATATTTAATTTTGATAAAAGAAACAAAAAAGATTATTTTGGATATACTGTATTTCAAAATGCAGATATTTGATTAGATTGGTCTTAAAATTGTGCCCTGTTATACTGCTGGTGCCAATGCAAAAACCATGAACTGGTCCCACAGTGCAAAACTGCCGAAAGTTTACCTTCCTCCCCGCGTGTTTTYTTATTGTGCTAATTGATTTTAGTGAATAAATTCTAGGAAAGAAAAGATTTCTCTAATACTCTGTGCTGTTAGTTCCTCCTCGCTGGGTCTCAGCTCCCCATACGCCGGGGGGCTCCTGTGCAGCGAGACTGCAGGCAAGGCGGGGGGAGGTCACAGAATCTGCGAAACCTTCACAAAATTTGGGCTAGCTTTCTGAGGCAGCTTACTTTACACCCGGAAAAGCACAGGCAGGACTCCTGGTGAAAAACATCTTCATTCACTCCATGGATTTTAAATACATTAGGTATAAAGTTACAACAACGAACGGCACACATAACTCACTGGTGGAAATCAGTCAGTGCCAAAACATGCAAATTCGTGAGACTAAACAGCTAACTTGGAAAAAAAAACCCTCGGCCATAAAAGAACACAGGTATATAGCTACTTGCACAGTAAATAGGAAAGTGCCTCTCAGCATAAACAACTGATAATCAATATTTAATGAAAATAAATAAACCATTAACCAGGCTAACATGTCAKTTTGTATAGTAATATTGCAGTATCAGGCACTGAAATTACCTTGCCTCTGCATGAGTCACTCAAATAATTTTGTTTTATGTGGGCCAAGATGGTGAGAAGCACAGAAGATAGCAGGAAAAAAAAAGCAMCAAATGAAATGCATCCTTTTACTGGAAATCTCTGGTTCTGATTGTAATATTTTGTCCATAACAAAATTAYTGTCAACACAGTGAATGTTAAAATAGAAATAAATATACGCTCACTGTATCTGCAAGCCAAGTGACTCCAGGATAACATTAGTCTGTGAAAAACGTAACATTTGTTTTTCTTGCTTTGTACTTCTGTGACACCTACAAGCATCTAAGCAACTTTTTCATCCTCACTCTCCTACAGGTGTACATCAAGGGACCTTCCTCCGTCTGCCCAGCTCGGACAGAGGGATTAAGCGGGGCTGTGCGGCAGGGCGCAAGGTCACCGTCCATCCTTTCCTTTTCTATATGTAATTTATCGGAGTCGGCAGCGTACCAACGTGCAGCTTCGGGGCGGACAGCTCGCTCTGACCTTTGGCTGTGGCAGAGCTGGAGCGGTGCAGCCTGCGCACTTCCAGCTTCCCCGGCTGCCGGCCACCAGTGCCGCTCTGGTGTTTCCAGTCTGAGCCAGCACAAGGACGGTGTTCCCAGAGCAGGTCCCAACATAGGCACCTGTAGGTTTTAGCGAGCAGGCAATGCAGCGATGCTGGAGACCTCAGCAGCAGCTGAATCCAGATTATATCTGGATCATGTGCACATGAAATAGCCACATTTAACTGCATTGCCTGTGCAGGTGGTTTTACCTGCACTACACACGCGGTTATCACTGAGGCTGGCCCAGCTAAACCCCGCAGCTTTGTTTCCAAAATATATCTGCTAAACAGGTTTGCCTGACATACTGGTAGCAAATCAAGCAGTGCTATCACAGTGTCAGTTTAGGGCTTAATCCTTCAGAGGTGCACGTAATGTCTGAAATTTTCTAGGACATCCTGTAGGAATCTAGACCTTGTCCCTTGTAACATTGTTCAGGAAAAGGTCTGGAGTTCTATCAGCACTGAGGCTGCAACACACTTAGCTATACAACACCAGGATGCTGCTTCCTGTTGTAAGTATTTAAAGAAATCATTCCCTATTATAATGCTGCCACAAAAGCATCAGCTAAGTTTCAGTTTAAACCCAAATGTTAGTTTCTCTTGAGAATTTAGACAGAAGCTTCTTTATAGTTCATCACAGTTTTAAACACGAGTAGAAGTGGCTTGTTTCTGGATTAGACTTCTGTGTATACATTTATAGATATTCCAATAGTGATTGATTCCAGTGACATTTATTTTTTCAGTGTTTTGCCCTAAATACTCATTACTGAGCCAATGTCAAGCTAATTTGATGTCTGTGTTAACAATGTGTCTACAGGCAAATTCTTATCTTGACTCAGTGCATATTTAAGCATTTATTGCTGCATGTCTACTGAAAATTTATGCCTGAAAGTTTTTGATCTTTTAGTTGCCATTAACCAAGTTAGAAAAAAAACTATGTATTCTAATTATAGTATTTGCAGATGGCATTTTGAAAAGATATCAAATAATGCCAGTTTACAATGCAGAGTTTGACTTTATGTGTGGCCTTTTGTAAGCAGTAGATTCAGGGGCTGGATTTTAATGTTACATTGTGCAATTGCAAGCTTAATTTGTGTGAGCATTTACGCAAGCACAAGTATCACTCCCCGCTGCAACGTGACTTGTGGGTAGGAAAAGCCGAAGGTCTCCACAGAGCTCGATGCACTGGAGCTACTGGGGAAGGTGTGAAGGATGGACAATCCTCTCATGTCGGTCTCCCAACATGTCAATCCTATGCAGGAGCTGGGGAAAGAAGAGCTGTGCTCTGTAATCCACTACAAGGCTAAGGCAAGTTATTTCCCTTTGGAAGCAAGAAAAATCACTAGGAAATACTTATGACTCYGAATMACAGTATCTTTGCACTGATGTAGCWGAGGAGATAGGTAACCACACGCAATGTACTTTCTGGCCCTYCTGAACTAGAGCTGGGGCAAAAAACTGCATCTATCACCCTCCCGCATATGYAGTTGGAAACAGTCGGCTCATACAAAAAACTTGTATCTCACTGTTTTGGAAAGGCATCCCAAATTTATGGCTTTTTTTGCTGATTTTGAAAGTGGACATTCGAAACAACTGTTATGATTCTAAAACAAAGACTAGCTCAAATAAAGCAGATGCCAGGACAGTAAATCATCCTTTTTATTACAAGCAAAAAAATCTGGAATTTGTATTTCAACATTGGGAAGGTTCATTTACTCAAAATATTATGAACACTTTCAGAGTGGTAAAAGGCACTCTGCTCAAAAAGCAATCAGAGCTATTTGCCTAACTCCGTAACGTTGCATAGCCAGAGGCTCTGCACAGAATACAGATTTTGTAAACTCCTGCTAACTGCCCAGTGATGGCAAATACCTTAAACTGAGTTGCTTGTGACCTTTCATTGCGAGAGACAATTTATTAATTGTGTTTGCACTGTCAATGAAATTAAAGCCTTACTTTAAAGGGTCTTGTCTGGGTTCAGATCTTAACACTGTGGGAATATCAGCCAYTGGGTTTACTTGTCTCTTCTATTAAGCTATACCAGCAAGCCTGCTACACGGAGGGGAAGGGTTCTTGAAGGCTACGTGATTTCTCTGCTTTCCAGAGCCTTGGTAAGGAATACTGTGGGAATTCATTCTCCATGCTCGCACCTCTGAGCACTGCCAACATCGTTGCTATTTAGGTGTTTTGAGGACTGGTTCCAACACAGGCATAGATTGTCTACAACAGCAAAAGTCTGCCAGACAGGATTAACTTTAATTATACATCAGGTCACTCAAAAGCAATGAGAAAAAGTCAGATTTTTTTTGACTGTAGAGTGAGTCAATAAAAGTATTTGTTTAATATTGCCCAAAGTGTCTGGAGTTTCCTAACAAAGCTGTCAGAAAYGGAACATCTGCCTGCACTGGGTGGAATACGCAGACCTTTCTCATACAGCTATTTCCCCAAGGAACAGAAAAGAATGACTTCRCTCCCAATTATGCTTGATTTTCATAAAATTTACATCGAAAATATTGTAAATTGTATCTCTCATGTAAATTATTTCAGACGAGGGTTCATTAACACAGGTGATTGCTTGCCAAGGCTCAACTAGCTCTGGGGACTCATCAGTTGTCTTGAATGGGGCATTTTATACGCTGATTAGCAGGAACAGAGAGAAGGAAAAAAGTACAGGCATAAACATAGAAAGAGCACTCATTCATTAACAAAAAACAACAAAGACAACTTCAGAAACATGCACTGCATAACATTAAAATGTCTTGTCAGCAATGTCTTTATTTCCTTTCTGACATTTAAACATTAGATTAATACAAATTTAACTTTGGCATTCTTTGTGGTCAGACTCATCTATCCCACTTTATCTTATTGTTCCTTCAATAAGTAATTTGCTATACTTTAAACAATGTTAAAGGAATATCACTAATATGTGAAGCTGGATGGTAAAAAGCACTAAGCTTAAAGGTCATAAATTATTATAAACTGTAGTACTGAGGAGTTACTGACTCTGCACAATCTGTGTACTGGATAACCTGTAACCAACCATTTACTGAAATTTCAGTCATTGTATTAAAACTTTATAACATCTTTCCATATATAACTTTACAACATCTAGCTAATGGGGAACTTTTATGGGTACCTTAAACTAAAACAGCTAAAACCAAACTAAAATGCACGCTCATGACCCTTCCAGCTCATGCCATCAGGACAGAGCCTTTGGTAGTGAGACGGTGACAGCAGCAGCACAGGCTGCAGCCACCCTAATCCTTTGTGGGTTGAAGATGACCATGTCCTTGGTGCTTTCTGTGCACATGCTAGTTCTGGTCATTCTTTGACACATGTACAAATCCCAAACTACATATAATTTTCCTTTAAAGAGATTAGATTGATTTTTCCTTTAAAAGCTTAACTAAGGTGCATTTCTATGCAGCATGGCTAGTTTGCGTGTGTGCAGTGTTCATGGGCAGTRTTGTGCTTTAGCCAGTGACCACCACTCCACTTTGCATCGATCCTTTTCCACACATCTTAGTAAAGAAAAGGAAATTGGATAGAAGGATTCCATGCACAATTTGTTAATGAACTAAACTTGCCATTTATTTGGCATTGAAAGTCTTACTCATGCAATAGTGCCTGCTGCGCACTTGGGTAACCACTGTTTTGGGGCCCCATTCCTCGAATGGCAGGTGAGTAACTCGGAGGCCTGTGTTTCACTAGCAATAGCTGTACTTAGGGTGTTTTATGGAGAAATCGTCATCGGCTCATTGTAACTTTATTATGAGCTTTTAGTTAGAGCCTCAGCTGTTCCGAGCAGGCAGAATTTTGTTCTCTTCTCTTGAATGATGCCAGATTGCACTAGCGGACGTGCTGGTCTTCCTCATTTTTTCTTGGAAGCTTTCCTTTCGATCTTGTCTCCTTACCCAGCACGTGCAACAAACTTAAGCCATCAAGTATTCGGTCCACTAGTCTTTTACTGTAGGAGCTCACGCAGGACCTGAGGCTCTAGCCCAGAGGGCATGCAGGTAACGGCACGCAGGCTGCCCAGGCTGCGGGTTTGGCCAGCAGCCTCTTCTCTGCCAGCTTCCTTGTCGCGTAACCCCTTAGGCAGACTTGGACAGGGGCACCGACTACACCGTCGCAGCCCGCTCTCTCTTTTCCAAAAGTCCTGCAACTACTCGTAGGGCCAGCAGTGCACCGAGGATCAACACACAGGCGCTTGCTCTCCGGTAAGGGGCGGATCTGCGAGCGGTGGGGCGGTCTGCGGCCCCTYGCACGGGGCCCGGCACGGCTCTGCCGACGCGCAGCGCGAGCAGGTCGAACTGCTGCTTGCCTAATTGCCTGGTAAGACTGAAGAGCTTTATTAAAAGAAAATTGATTTCCAGTTGTGGTTCAGTTCAGGATAGCAAAAGCTCTTATATTTAGTCATGGAAATAAATAACGCATAAGAGTTACCATGGCATTTTAGCAGCATTTGGGTCTGAAACAGGCATTGCTGTCATCCCTTCTCAGGCGGTTCAAGTCTTATGTTTTGTGACAGTTCATTTCCTTAATGCTAAACTTTAATGAAATGTTATTTCCTTTTATGAAAATCAGTGATTTCCATTAGATTTGCTTGGTTTGAAGCTTTGCCAAAAAGCATTTWTGTGTAATATTTAGTGTTATCCTAAAGCTACTCATCACATTTTCTTCTTCATTTCAAATTGTAGAAGGTAGCTTATCAATAAATAAGATGTAAAATTGCAAATCTAATTGCACATATTGTTCTTATAAATGTGCTTGCCAATGCATTATTTTCATGAGCAAAACATATATACACAATTACTTGCTTTAAAGGTTTGGTTGTGAGATTTCTAGCTTTGAAAATGCAAGCAACTGGTGATTTTTTGAATAGAATTTTCCAAAGCTTTTTCTCTCTAATATTTATTTTCGAAGGCATCCATCTCAAATTAAGTAACTGGCCTGTTCTGTGTTGTTAACAGCTCCTTGAAAGCACTGATAGAATAAAATAGGTCCAATGGATTCTGTGCAGATTTTTTTTAGATATGTTCAGGCACTGCTGCTAGCTCTCAAGACTGGATTGCAACTTTTGTGATACTTTAGACTTTTCTAAAAATTTCTCTTTGACAAAAAAAAAAAAAAAATCCGATGCAAGAATGTCATCCTGTAACTCATGTGTGTATGCACACATGGAAACCAAATAGTTCCTTGTAATGTCCTATAAAGAATGAATTTAGATGAAAAATATTTTTACTTTGAAGTATAGGAGAGCACAAATAAATAAAGTAAGTGTTCAAGAATGTCAATTAACACAGGTGAGGCAAAATCAACCTGTGTGAACTTTGTAATACTTCTGGAGATATTTGGCTAAAAAGGCTGCTCAGAACTGATGAACCACAACTCAAAATCCAGTACAATGAAGCTAAAAGAAACRTCCAGAACCTATGCACAAGATCAAAAGATGGTTTTGGCTTTTTTAAAAAAGATCTGCTTAATTGAAATGGAATACTTGCAAAAGACCATCATGTCGGTAGTGCATTTCATTTGCAGATTTCTTATGGTTAATGGTAATTATGAAATATGTGACAAATTAACTCAAAGCCAGTGAGAATGTACCTGGCCAATAGAGAAGAGCGAATACATTACGCTGCAGCTACAACTCCTAAAACTTTCAGTGATGAGAATTTTAGAATCATTTAAAAAATAAAAATTTTTGAAATTAGTCAAAAGCAGYATTTTGGAAGACATAGCCACTGAAGTTTCAGTGGAACTATTCAGCCAAATGTCCCCTAGTATTGTGGATCTGATCAATTTTCATGGACCTTAGTGAAATTATGAAAAAAAATACAATCAAAAATYGTATTTCTGCCTCATATTCATTCTTCGTAATTCTCTGTAACTCTGGTAATTGAGGTTTGTTCTTTTAATCCCAAATAGGAAGAAAACCCTAAACCTGCTACATCAAAATAAAAACATTCCCATCTCTACTCCACTGACAGCTCACATAAGCAACATCATGTACTGTACATCTCCCACTTTCTGTACTGCTGAATGGAAAAATACTCTCAGACGTTTACTGAAGCTTAACCCAATGAAGCAATTAAGAGAAAAACTTAATGAACTGGTGTGCTAATGAGACTGACTCAGTCTGCAGCAACAGAAAATCAGCAACTATCGTATAAGGACATATTTCTTTATTGGTGTCTCATCAACACCCCACGAGCAACAAGAGTAAGCGTTTCCTGCCAGCTTTGCACTTACAAATGAAAAAAAAWGTCCGTCATCTCTGGGCGCCATTGGGGCTGTTTGGGAGCCTTTGGCTGGCAGCAGCGTGCCCCAGTCCCCTAGCTGCACCGGCAGCCCCTGCCCAGCATGGGGAGGTGGGAAGAGGTAGAGGCCACTGGCTCTAGTCTCCCTGCTGCAACTTAGCCTGACTTGGAGGAGTTAAACTGTCTGTGCCACCAYTTTATTTCTTGATGGATAAATCCCTCTGTCTTTCTTTCAAAAAGAGTATCCTTAATACCACTATTTTTACTACTGTTTGGCTAAGGAATCTCAGTTTTTGTCCAGGACTTTGCTATATTAAAACCTGTACAAAYAGTGGCAAAAGCCAGTTTGYTGGCTTTGGTKCTCTCTTTCTGGTTTCAACATAACWCCTCATTTCTGGTAGAAATTGAGGGCCATGGGATATGCTGCTATGGAGCCACAGTGCAAACAGGCTTTTTGGTGATTCAGAGCTAGCACAGAGGAAAAAGTACGTGCATTTTCTCTCTACAGTGAGGTCCCGGCAGTTGGTGACATGCCCATTTTATGCTTCAGAGTGTGTGTGAYTACAAGAAACATCTCGGATGAATCATCGTCTCCCAGATACAAAGTGCAAGTCAGTCAAAAGCATTGTTTTTACTAAGATGTGCATGCCTCTMTACATGTGTATCTATATACTTACACAATAAATATCATATTTAAATCTTTGCTCCAAGCATTCTGTGAACCCACATAACACCTCTGTCATGTAGGTATATTGCCTTTTTTTTTTTTTTTAATTTAAAGGTACAAAATACAGACAAAAAAGTTAAATCATTTTCTTGGTATGATTTCAGTATGTTGGTGTCAGCACAGTTCTGCAAATGAATTTGGCTAGTAGATAAGGAACACTAGGAGCATGGCACCAAGGCCAGATAACAGCTGGTGGAGGCTATCACGTCTTCCTAACAGAAGGTAGGAAAAGAGCAGATTTRCAACAGGAAAATGATCCATAGCTCACTAAGAGCTTAATGAGATCAAACCTGTAATTCTTTGAGTAAAAGACAAAATAATAAGACGAAGAGCTGCTTCTTCCTCCTTGCCAATAGGGCTGGAAGGCAATAAAAGCTGCTTCCCATATGGGAGTTAACAAGATCCCAGAGATCCACATTCTTGGTGTTCAAGCCATCCCTTTGTGTTATAAATGAGACATCAGGAGAAAAAGAGGTAAGCAGTTGTAAAGATGGCCATATTTTAATCACTGAAATCAACACTTCCATTTCCCTTACGGGGAAGTAAAAGCTGAATGTGTCAGACTATTTTTCCTATGTAAATGTAAGTAAACATGCAAATGCATCAAGTGGATTAACATGGCCTCTCAGACACATCCTCTTTTGCAATCATTCTTTCAAGAGAGACCATTATTAAATAAAAAAATGTATCTTTAGTTTTATTCCAGATTTTCATTTCTGACTTCAAAGACATTTTGAGCACTGTGATCTGTACGGGAGCTTGTTTAGGTCTGGTAAGGAGTCAAAGGTGATAGGAAACCTGGAAAATGCTGCAGTGACGCATTTGCTCTCCTGCACCATTTTTATTCAACATTTTGTACTGAAAGCATTGGTCGTCACTGTGAGGATGGATGATATGCAATAAGATGATTTAACTCTGAAAGCTAAATTTTCTACAGAGATTTAAAAATGGTGCTATTAGGATGGACTGTCACAAAATGATTAATACTCCAAGGTGCCTATCATTTCTTTTAGTCATAGTAGCCCATTAATCTGAAATCTGAACAGTCACAGAAAGCATCACTTGCTCCACATGTATCCACGGAGACCAAGTAGCATTCTTTATAGCGAAATCAATACTGAGTATTGTTGCAAATACCATTAGACTAATCAAAAGCACGAGTAATGTGAAGGARGCGGAGGATTTCATTAAAGTTAAACTATTGGTGTGGCATAAAGGTATGATGTTAAATGGATGTCACAGTGAAGACAGCAAACGTTTAAAAAAAATACTCATTATATTTTGCCCTTGAGTAATGATTTATGTGATTAGTGTGTTTTCTTTATCTAACCTCTCTTCCTGTCTTAAAGTTTTCTTCTGCCAACTGTCTTTGAAATATTGGAGCAACCTCCATACAAAATTTATAGCAATAGTCAAGTTTGCAGGAAGTTAATGTTCAGCATTTTTTTAAAAAAATCAGAGTGCCTCAAATAAAGGAACAAAGGCATCAAAATCATATCTCTGCCCAGTCTTGAAAATGTTGGAAGTRCTTATTTAAAATCTAACCATGCCACACCTGTGCTCTACCTCACCTGCCACCGAAAACATTCTAGTAACGCTCAGTTTCGGGAACACTGCATCAGACCTGCCGCCCTAGATTACTTACAGATCATTAAAGTATATTTCTAATACACTTACAGAAAGTCTTACCACGTAAAAACTATTTCTTCCCATCCCACTGTGTGGTTTTCAGCCCAGTGCATGTTAGGAGGAACACAGTGTCTGCAATCATTTGACGCACAACGGTTTGAAAACGCAGCACGATGCTATTTTTTCTTGATGACTGTGGACAATTAATCCTGCACCCGAAACCCGGTGTTTGCCTGGTGGACCAAAGCTGGTCAGAGCAAACCCTCCTACGCCAGCATCCCATACCAGTTCAAAGTGAGAGCCAGCATAGCAGCATCTGCCAGCATATTCTTCGCCCTTTCAGAGAACAGAGAGACTGTATAATTAACAAGCCAGCACCCTGCAACTACCCTGAGGCAACCTGGGAGCTAAAAGTGACTGGAGATACGTAAGGAGTGGCAGAAGGACTTGTTATCGGCATTCATATGAACTTGCTTTAAAGAATGGAGTGAAACTGTTGTCTTAGTAACCCCGGCCAGGAACGACAAGCTCGCTCTCAGGAAGCTGGCAGGCAGTCGCCCAGACTTGCACACCAAGGCAGCTTTGAGTCCTGCCGAAGGACCCAGRTTCTCTAGGACTACCTGTTACAAATTATCTTGGAATTTAGTTTGCACCACACTAGATAGAAAAAATAAATAAATTTGCTTCCCCTCCACGTCCCCTKGTTCCCAAGGATAGCTAGAAAAATAAAAATGGCAGGATAAGTCCAACTCAGAACATGCTTCCCTGGGCTGGTCAGTTGGAGAAGAGAGATTGATTTGCCCAAGAAAAGGAACCTGAGTCAGAGCTAGGAATCAAATCCAAGCTGATTACTTAACCCCTACATGACACTTCCTCCCTCCAAACCCCACTGCTGTTGGAGTATCATCTGTTAATACAACTCACTCTTGATAGAATCCAGGCATCATGTCTGGGTGTGCATGTTTACTATTTTAATATTTGAAGAGATGTTCTACCTGTGCATTTATAGCTGCAAAGGACTGTTACCAATATATTAAAATAAGAAAATAAATTCAAGGCATAAAGAGTACAAAAGGTCTTCTTTATGGAATGTGTTTTCCAATTAAGTTTTGTTAAAAGTACATACGTTCCTCCAGGCCAAGCCATTTGTAATAAACCAACTTACCTTTGGACACTTAAAGCAAAAGAAAAGGAAAAAGAAAGAAAAAGAGAAGCCCTTAGATCTGAAAATACATCTTCAATAATAAAGCAACTCTTTTAAACCCCCCACTGTTACTGTAAAAGAGCAATTAATGTAYGAAATAGAAAGATTTAACTATGGTGTTTAAAATGATCGCCTATGAACAAGCTTTCATAAACATGTCTGTATTTCATTAAGTTGTCTGCAAATAGCAGAGAGCTTTGAAAATGATTGCACAACAAATAATCTTTGCAATACCACTTTGCTCTTCTAGTGATCTGAAGTATTGGTGTAATAGCCAATAATGAATTTCAGATGGTCTGCTATCCCTTGCTGGAATTTAAATGTGTTCCCAAAYGGAGAGAATGGTGCTTGTGAGTCTGAAGTTCAAATGGTTTTGGTAGCTTAAACGTAAAAGAAACTAATTAGTCATAAAAACGGTACGTGATGAATGTGGCACCCCAATTTACATTCAAATATGACTTCTTCTGGCCTAAAATAGAAGGCAAAGCAATTAGCCAGCAAAGATGTTAACTGCTAGGGTTATTTAGTATATAATGAGCAAATGCAGCCACCCACCACTTTACTTTGCAGTGCCATTTTTAAGTTACTGTTAATGTGTTCATGACATCAGGCTTTGTTTACCATTACGGTGATTAATAACAGGGAAACTAGATCAAACTCTGCTCTCAGTTGCTCCACATAGCTGGAGAAGTTATGCTAGGGGTATTACTGGCCCATTGCACTTTCTGAATTTCAAACACAGACAATTTAGCAAAGATGTAATGTAATGGAAATTATTTTATATTTGAACTTGTGTCTCATTTTAGGCTGCTTGGAACAACTGCAGGTGAGGTTAAAATTGAGCTGAATCTAATCAGACCCAAATCAAATGCAGTGAAGAAAACCCTGCCAGGGACACCATGAGCAAGCAGGAACTGAAGCCATTTGGTAGGGAATCCCTCCAAACTTCCGAAGAAATCACGGGTGGCAGAAGTAGCTGAGAACTTCCTCAAAGAGATAAAGTCTTTGGGGATGTTTGACACAGAGATTTCCCTATAACTTTCTTTTCTGCCACGAAACTTCTTTACTTCACATGAATTTTGGAGATTTCAGTGCCTCGAAGCAGGGTGGCCTGGTGCACAGGACTTCTGTATCTACACTGCATATGCAGTGCTCTAGAGCTCCCAAAGCATGGCCCCGAGGTGTCTGTACCCACTCTTTTTTTCCAAGATTCCCTAAATGAAAGTCTTAAGTGGAAGGACATTAGCATTAAGAAAATAGTAACAGTTTACTYCCACTTTCTACAAATCATTGCCGGAATAAGGAAGAAAGAAATTTAATCCCCATACACATAGCCAAAGTGACTGTATAGAATTTGCCAATTATTTTGAGCATAAGCTGCAGGTGGCTCTTCTCCTTGGTTTCCACTCTCCCCCAYGCATTGTACCTACTGGAACTTTTTGCCTTTTATTTCATATCAMCAGGAAAGAAACATCATCATCATCTTCCTGTTTGCCTGTGGATTTCCTTCCCAGGACATCTTAAGTTAAGGCCGATTAAAATAAAAGCTTGGCCAATGGGATATTTAGATTAAAACTTTGTCAAATTTACTCATAGAATTTTGTACAAAGCAGAGGTGTAAAAAAACATATCGTCTCACTAACATGGTCTGACATTCTTCAATCTGATGCAATACAGCCCAGATCTAATTAATTTCATTAGTTTTTCAGGGGAAAAAAAAGCCCATTTGCACAGATTTAAGGTGATTAAAATTTAGAGTACTTTTGACATTCACAGGCTTGTGCACAGGCCCACTTAGACTCTCTAATCCTTGTTTTGGTTTTCCTCTTCAAGAGTTTTTGTTTGGTCRGTGAACTGAATCCTCTAGCAAGCACATCGCTTGCAGCCCCACAGCATCACTTCTWGTAGTGATGACGACAGCACCTGTATCTACTCTTGGTGCTCTGGCCAAACTCTTATTTCGCATAATTATGTCCAGTCTGAGTACCCCTCAGTTTCCACTGGATATGATATTTTTCTGCATTCTCCTCCCAAAGCCAATCTGCTATCTTGTCACCATGAAATAGATGTTGCAGCCCACTCTGCAGCTAGCTATACTTAGTGATGGATGAAATTATCTCAATAAGTTTTTACTGCATACAAATGTAGGTATGCAACACCTTTGAAGATTTCAGAAGAAAAGCTCAATAGAAAAGGACTGTATTGTTATTTATTTTCAAAACATGAGCACATTGGATGAATTACGAAGGTCCCTGGAGAAAACATCTTTTTTGAAAATGTCTTTTCTAATAACATCTTTTAAGAGCCATCACCCAAAAGACTTATCTATCCTGCAGGTTTTCCCTACTCTGGGTCTCTTCAGAAGAATTGCAYGAAGCAGCTACAGCCCTAGAGTTCGCACACCTTTCCTGGTGAGCAGAAGGGCTGAGCCAAATAGATCCAAAATCTCATTGAAGGGTTGTTAATGCAACCAGTTCCCACTGATTTGATCTTCCCGTGGGACTGAGTCATTAGCAAAATAGATAAAAACACGTGAAAAATGGATAGTTACTCATGCATGTATCCAGACTGCCTCTATGAACGTCCATTTGTGAGAACAAGTTAGRAAAATGGTGCAGCAGGCCCTCCTTCTGAGGGGGAAAAATGACTAATATCTAAATATCAGTCATCCAGTTTTATGCCATTCCATCGGAGAGAGACAGTAAAATTAAATATTTGCTAAATTGCTAAATGAAAGACATATGACAGCTAGTAGGAGAGAAATAAGGGTTATTTTCAAGCCTGCATATAAGAATTACGAATAGCAGAAACTAAAAATACAGTATAAGACAACTAAAAGCAAACAGCTTTGGCTGTGTCTTGTTGATTAAACACCAATATATCAAAAAATCTCTGTACCAAAATATAATGACATTTTGGATGGATGTTTTCATGTGTGTCATCTGCACAGCACTGCTCTTTGCTGAAATTACATATCATTTAAGAATTTGCCAACTGTAAAGAATACATCTCACACTCAAGGCAGGAACATACACAAAAAATAATAAATCTTTCCACTGGCTAGTCTAATTCTATGCATTTCACTAATGAATAATTTACATGCTAATGTAAATTAGATCAAGTAGGATTTTCACTTGTATGAAATCAGTATTATTATGAAAAGAGCTTGTCCTTACAGACAGGAAGCCTACCTGTTCTCTGCTCTAACATTAGATGATCATAAATGCCAGCTATTAATGCTTTTCCTGTCTTATCTAGATCTACTTTTTTTTTTTTCTTGAATCCATCTTTCATCAATAAATTTGAATGTAAATTAAAGGTCTCTTTCAGTGGCATGTGAGCTTGCTTTGCTCATCTTCCAGCATACCTGTGTGCTAATGTACAGACACAATTTCAGAAATCAACTCATAGAAAAACTCTGTGTGTATGTTACATGAATTTACTGAAGCTATAAAATATAGAAATGTAGGTGTTTATTGTTCCTGTGTTTTCTTTTTAATGGATGACTGGTTCAAGTTTTAAAACTTCGTATAGAATCAGTTTGTGTGTATTTTTTTTAAAAAAACAACATTCACTAATTGTATCAACAGTAGCTACAATTATAAAGAAATCACATTTGTTTAGTTACAGTCTGTTATCTCTGAAATTACTTTGCTAGGTATAAATGTTTCTGAATTTGCATAAAGAATTATAATATAACAAATCTGGGTTCACTTAAATGRCTGGGAGGATAGAACCAGGGCTGCAGCATCAAACGCAAAAATGAAGGTTAAGAAAAAAATGCGTCTATGGAGTCATTTTAATAAAAATCAGGAAAGCAAAAGGCTTTTATAATACCTCAGCATCAGAATGCACCAGTGCATGGAGTGACAGTGCACTAGGTAATCCTATGCCCATAGTCCCATGGAGGAAGAACTGTCTTTCTTGTCAGAGTGACTTGTAATGAAAAATCCAGTGCTGAGCTGACCAGTGCCTTGTCCAATGACATTAGCAGGTTATGTGAACAAAATGCATCGCAACAAAGTGGCAAGAGATTGCTCACTGAGACCTGTGAGACCTAGAGACTGGGAAACTTTCCCAGAAAAAAAACAAAACCAAACAAAAGAGAAAGAACTGGAACTAGAGCTCTCACGGACACAGCAAATTAGCTGGAACATCATATTTGAATATTTGCTACAGCACACAAACAGTTGGAGGCCAAGTCGGCATGTCTGGCGGTCAGAGATGCTAACACAGATTCATCCCAGATATAATACTTGAAAATGTGATGCAGAATCTGACCTACAGGAGTAGCAGGTTGCTTTAGTGATCACTGAAAAGGAAAGGATAAGGGGAAAAATCAGTAGCATCAAAGATGAACCTAAGGTCCTCACATTCTTATCTGGAAACTTCTTCTACGATATAACATTTAATAACCTTGCACAAGTGCTGGCTTTGTTTTTAAGTACATAAAATTTCTTGAAGTCAATGGGAAGTCTTCCTTTGAGCTCAGTGAACTTTGAAGCAGGTCAAAGTAGTAAAGGTGCTCAGCACATTGCCATTCTCTATTACACTACATAAATATATAAGAATCATGAAAATYGTCTATAATTTACAGAACTACAGTAAAAAAAAAATAAAATAAATTAAACCTAACACCTTCATCTCTTAAATAAATGAATTTTAAAGATTCAATTTAGCTTACCTAAAATTGTTGACAACATTGCGGTAGTTTTTCTTATAGCAAGAGTATCTACTTAAGAATAAGCACKTTATTTTTTTCTGGGTGTTACAGGGGCTTGATTTAAGCAAGCACTATTTGTGCAGATAGCAGGCATCCAAACGTAACGGCATCCATTTGTCATTTCTTACCTAATGTCATATGGTTTGTGTCATTAGCTGGGTAATACGGGCTTTTAAACAGAAACGTTTGCATTTGGCATTGAAATACATATGATGAAGTTACRAGCATAAGCAGCCTTTAAAGAAAACTTTAAATAGGACTGATAAAATCAGTGGGCAGCTGTGTTTCAGTGTACTGCAAAGAGAGACTAGTTTTCTACATTTCTAGTCTAGCTAATTCCAGCTACAAATTCACAAATTTAGACTCATATTGTCATCAAAACTCATCAGTAATATCTACTGCATAAATTTGAGCAATGGCTAGCTCAAAGGGAAAGTAAATTGAATATAGAAATTTTTTTGTCTACTGATTTCTAAAACTGTCAGATTAAGATCTGAATATTGATTTCCAAAACTGTCAGATGAAGACATGAATATGAATGACTCCAGCTGAAATATCAATACAAATATGTGTGTTCAATACATCAGTACAGCAAAATGTCTGTGTTTTATCATACACGTCAACATTGTGCATTCAAAGGGAATTGCAATGTGGTTATTCAGGCATGCCTTTAGCGCACAGATCCATTTGAAGGCCAGCTAAAATGTGAACATTAAAAACACTCTCCAAAATGGGCAGACAGTGCTTGCTGCCATGCTGTGCATTTGACTTCATGTCTTTTAAAATGTAAATAAGAAACGTTTATAAACAACTACAGCTAATGGGATATATGGAAAGAAAATATTTATTTTTGCTGAGGGAAATGCACAAATATTGGTGAGTGACATATACTGAGAAACAAACAGTTTCCTAGCCTAAGGCACCCTGATTGACTAGCAAGGCGGGAGCACGAACAAGGACCTTGGAAAAAGCACAAAGTTGCCAGTTTTTTCTAGAGATGCAAAGGCAGTTACTGCAGCTGGGCATTACATGTGAAAAAGAGTACCTTAAAGAAACACCCAAGATATTCCAGGGGAAACTTCTAAATCCTAACGCAAGTGATTTAACCTAATTTGAATTGCATTACYTTTCTCCATCTCTGCATATTAAGTGGAAAGTCTGAGAGACAGGTTTACTGTCAGGAAGATGAAAGATATGCCTGTCAGCTGATGTTTACAAGTCAGTCTTCTCAAGCTGAGACAAAAATTAAAAACAACTCTACCATCAGTTTCCACTAAACTTAAAATCATATCCAATATTTTGCAATTAAGTTCTATTAGAAAAAAWTAAACAAAGAATCTTTCACCTTGGCTAGAAAAGGATTTCAAGCCTCAGTGCACTATCCACGCACACAACTGAGATTTTGGGGAAGAGACGAGAAGGAAAGTGAGTTCACCAAAACACATAAATGTTTGAAATTCAARCGTTCAGAGCCAGGTTCTCGCCCAAAGCCTGCCAGGCCGCTCTACCCAGACAGGGCAGAGATCGGGCGCAGCATGGCTTTGCCATCTCCTAGGGATGACAAGTCATGGCTTGCCCTAGGACTATGATCTAATCTAATTAAAATAACACCTTTATCTTATCACCTTGGGAAAGGCTGTGCTGGCATTGTGTGCTGTTCTTGCTGCATTTTTTGCCCAAATTTCCCCCCAGCTCTCTCCTGGCAGCAGCAGCCACATGACCAGATTGTCCTTTCCTAGAAAGTGCCTCCGTTCCCAAGAAGAGACAGCAGCGCAGGAACAGAGGGCACTTGTGACACCCCTCAGCTTCCTCGCCCACTGCCTCACTGGGGAAGGACGGAAAGGAAAGGGTGAGTGGAAGCATCAAGCAACCAGCTCCACAGTTACAGCCCCAACACCAYGTGCACTCCCCACCTGGCCAAGGAGGACATTTCCTGCTGCATCTCTGCAGACCTCGGTGCCCAGCCGGTGCCACCAGCCTGCGCGCCAGGCGAAGGCATGGGTCACAGCCATGGGAGCTCAGCTCACCTCCAGAACAAGAACCAGTCTCCGAAGTTATTTTCAGATAACACGCCTGGGCCTACCGAGTAATTGAATGAGACAGGAGAAGCCTGAGGCTCTTTTGTGGGCCCATCGGAAGTACAGAGACAAAAATGTAGCAATGACTTGCAAAACCGATTTATCTTGCAAATAGTGCACATCAGCTTCAAACATTTGTCAGCCATGACTCASTTCATGGTGACAGGTAGAAAGGTCAATGTTTTCCTCTTCTTGAATAGGGTAAACTAGGGTTGCTAACAGATAATCAGTTTTCCAATTACTGGTTTAGCAAAATAATCATTTTTCCCCCATCTTTGACTTGAAAAAAAAATTGAGGTTGCTGGGAAATAATGAACACTATAGCCCAGATTTTATTTTTAAATGCTCTAGAAAAATTAACTATTTAACACCTCTTWAAGTTACTTAAAAGAATTCAGGATTAAATGAGAAAGGGAAAGTGGGAGCAATGGAAAATACTGTCTGAGGCAAGTGGGAGAAGGAGGTGATGGAGGTGACAGCTGCTATAGTTTGTCTTAACCTATGATTTTTTTTTTCTATTTGATTATTGGTTGTGATTACAACCCAGGTCAGCAAGCCCCAATTACTGCTTCTCCCATGTAGTACTTCTTTGCTATCTYTTCTATAGAATATGTTGTTCATATACTTATTTTTTTCCAGTAAGCCATATAAGAACAAGCCATTTAAAGCAAATGTTTCAGCACTAAATACTGATAGAAAAAAAAAATCCTTCAAAACAGTTTGGGAGCAGAGGAGGACAAAGAGGAGGAAATAGTAACATTTTTCTTCAGTCCTGGCAATTTTCTGCTGAAATATGAGGGCATTTGTATTTTTCATGAAGAATTGAAATTTTCTTGGTAAAGGTAGGCAGCTATTTTCATGATCAGGTCATGTCAGGAGGCAACATTTAGCCAAACAGTTCAGTAAGCTCATTCAGTAGTTTTTTGTGTCCCCCCCCCCCCGTATGGCAGCAGATATAACGATAGATTTCAGCTAGACTAGCTTGCTACACCAAGATTATGGGAATGTTTTATGAAAGATAACCTTGGCTATACTGCCCTAAAAAAGCTTTCCCCTTGAGACAGAGCACGGGGTATCACAAACAATTCCACCACCAGCTCCAGAAATACATAATTATGCAATCTGGAGTTGGAAACAGGGCTAGAAAATAATCTTTCTGGAGAAGTCCAGATGGAGTTTGTCCCCTAGGAGAACCATAATTCCACTTTGCTAGGTTCACAAGCATGAAATGTTGCTCAGGAGGTTGCAATGTAAAAGGGATTCATTAAGTATCTAAAATGAAAAATTAGAAGGCGGAGAGGTAAGCTGTAGACACTTCTCAGGAATGTATATGCTACTCTTCCTACTGTTTCAGAGATCAAATACAGACATCAGCTAAATCCAAACATGTTCRAAACAATCATTTCCTTACACATATTCTTTTCATTTATACCCCCAGTATCAGCACATGAATCTCCCATGCCCTCAGAAATGGAGTATCTTCCCAGCATCTTCCCACCTGTTTGTATATTCCATGCAACAAAAGGCATCATACACTGCTGCTTTGGGCTACATTTTAACCTTTTAAAAGTTCTCTGGATGGATTAGGAGTYTGGAAAACAGGCCAGAACACCATGGGCCAATACTATAAGAGCTRTTTTACTCTAAAACTCATTTGTTTTGAAATATTTCAATTTGGATTTTTTTTTCCTGGAGGCAGGCAGAAGAAGGTAACATCCAAGCCAGCTTCTGCCAATATAATGCCTGTCTCAAGCATTTCAGCAGCCAGCACAAGAATGAGTTCATTCTGAATTGAAATTAGCTTTTTTTATTTTTATCACTGGCTTCTGACCAAGTGAGAAAGTGCTTTCTAATATTCAGAACATACTGTACAATTTCTTTACAATTTTAGAAAAACATCAAGATCAGAGAATTACACTCCATTTTTTTGATTTAGATCAGTAATGCAAGTTTGCAAAAAYACATCAGAATAATGAAACCCATTCTAATTATTTTGGTGAAATTATTCCATGGGATTTGCATTGTGCRCTGTGCTAATCATATTTCAATAGCAATTCACATCATAGTACTTCATGAACRCATTTGCTCTGCTTTAGTTAAGCTATGCCAGCATTTCCAATAAAAACCCCACATTTCTGAACACTTACAAGAACTCCAACATAAAATTTTGCTTCACACTACAATATGGTATAGATCAGCTTCTAACTAAAGAAATCATTTTAGGTTTTGGGGTGAATTTCAGCAACAGATTGGCAGAACCAGCAACAAAACTGTTAGTTGCACAGGAGAGGCAGGATGGCCGACACACAGGGCAGGACTCCCACAGCATCCAGCAGCTCAGTTATCTCCTTTCAAACAYTCATGAGCTCTCTGCTGGCCTCCACTGAGTTCTGCATTTCAGAAATATGCCAGAGCAGCTTTTTGTAGATGTAACCAGGCTTTGCATGTTATAAATAATGAAACTTATTTAGATACTGCAGTATCCAAGCAGCGTCTTCAAACCAAAGCTGTCCTACAAAAGGCAGAAGTTGTAACAGTTTTGTTTCACCTCTGGATGGAGAGGACTGACCATAACAGTAGGAAGAAATATCTTTTTCCTAAGTCTCAGCCTAGTATCTTGATAAGAGTATTTTCCATTAATTATCACAAAAACAGAATCACAAACTCAGTATGAAAAAGCATAGTTGCAGGGAGGCTATCTCRGCTCTTTCACATGGGCCAGGTGCACAAAAGGATTACTGTCTGACTGTATTAATTTTTCCCTCCAACATCCATAGGGGAATCAGATATCCAAAGAATACAACCCAAGGAAACCTGGAGAGGGGTTAGGGTACTGACAGGCATCAGGGAAGGCTCCTGTTGCCCAAAATCATTTCAGGAGCAAGTCTTTGTGCAGCTTGGGGATATCACAGGGAACAAACAGGAGCAGCAGAGGTCCCTCAGGTACCAATGACCTCCAATTTTGTCACCAGCTGTGCTGAGGGCTTCAACTCACCATTCAAGTGACAASTGTTCACAGCCCACCTGGGGATCAGGCAGCACAACAGCCCTAGGACTTCTCAACTGGAGCCTGCTGAACTAGGCTACAAAGAAGGAAGACTAGGGAGCCATGCATGAGTTTCTTGCACCAAGAAGAGAAATACAGTCCAAGCACTTTTTCCACAGACCTGACAGAATCATGGACTAAATTCAACTCAGCAGCAGCCAACTGCCAGAGAGGGTGAGAGTTCCTACTGTTTCCAGACTGAACATAAGTGTGAGCAGCAGGAAGCCTGCTCGAGTCTAATTTCTGCTGCTCAGTTTAAAAAAAGATTAATTTTAAGGCAATGATCTTCTATCTGTTCTTGATCTTTATTCAGTACAAAGTCCTTTAAACACAATTCACACCACAAAGTTTCATAACTGCTCAGACTATAAATAATGCAGTGTTTAGTTCATTTTGGATAACCTTACAAAAGACTGACTTGCTTAAGTTGGCAGCCCATAGATTAAATGAAACTTCATTTTTCAATGAAGAAGCAATTCTGCCAAGGGACTAAATAAGAGCAGTAACGGTTCTTTGCAGGCTGGCTCCTCRCTAGTGTCAAGAATCAAATTTCTAAGCAACTTTACCATTTTCTTACAACTGAAGATGAGAAAGATGACCTACTGTGTTTTGTGAGGYGGTAAGAATTTAGCAAGGCTTGTTACCTCCCAGCCCCTGGCACTGCCATGCTTTTCATTTCTTACTAGCTGGCATTCAAGTATATAGCTTCTCCTTTCTCTTCACACAAAGGTAGAAGAAGTGCTGCATTTCCCATGTGCATTCCCTGCTTCCCAGGAAGCCAAGACTAAGAAATGTAAATATACTCAAAATCAAAAATATCATTCAATTTCTTCAATAGATTCAAACGTTTCAAGATGTTTTGCAAATCCTGGCACAGTCTCTCAACATCAGGACCCTCCAGCTGGGTCCTGGGACTTGGTTACACCCAAGTCAGAGTAAACCTCTGATAGAGGATAGAAAAGATAGAAATTGCTTATGGCTGAATCTCAATACAGATGAGATATTGAGTTAACTTTCAAGAGGCAAATAAAATAGGTCATTGGATAAAAATAATTGAAAATTATATTTAATATTTTAATCTAAAGCATTTATTTCAGAAAYAAAATCTACATTTAACTATCAGAAATGGAAAACACTGAAAGTACAATGTGGCATTTGTGAAAAAGTAGCGTATCATCTTAGTATCAAATATTTCCTTYTTACAAAATGCAACCAAATTTTTCAAAAGAAAATGGATTCTTTCACAGAATATAGGCTGAAATTGTCAGAATTAAAGAATYCTATGAAAGATGATACTGCATTGTATGATTCCATTTTTCCAGGTCAATACTCAATAGACAAAGGCCTTTTCTTTCCATATTTATTATGCAGTTATGGAATAATAAGCATCTTTACTCAGATGTACATTATGTACATGACCAATACACAAATTCTCTAGTCTGAAGCAAAACCAGGCACTTCTGCCTCTCTATCTTCAGCCATAGAACATTGCCTTATTTATTTCCAGCTCTTAAGTATTATTTACATTAATCATTGCCATTCGAAGCTTCTAAAAAGGAAAGCCCATACCCAGCCTACAGGACGATATAGGTGAGGTTTCAGCACACCTTAAAGTACTACTAAAATTCAGTTTAATAGTCAGAAATGTTTATAACTCAGTACATTGAAGTGCATCCCCTAACACTGATTACCAACCCCAAACCATTTTCTCAGCAAGATGTGACAGCATCTTTTTCCTGTTTTGTTGTTTTCCAGTCCAAGAGAAGACTATGTACATGAGAAGTGAGAAGAATTTGATAAATGATGATAAATGACCAATCTTCTGCTGACTTTATAAGAGATCATAGATATTATCTTGTGCAATACTACAGACAGGTCTACAGACATTGTCAGAAAACTGGACTCTGACACAAACAGCACATTCCTTGTTTCCTCTATATCTTTGATAAATATATTTTGGCTTCACTAAAGAAATATATCCCCCCCCAAGCATTTGCAGAACTGTTTTTTTGAGAATGATCAATCTGTGACAGGATTCACATATTATTCTGCAGTTTAGACAACCTGGGCTTGTGAAATTAAGTAGCTGTCTTTCTTCCTGGTATCATAACCAGTTATAAAGCTCCTGAAAGAAAAATTTAGCAGACAGTGAAACTGTAYGAGGCAAAGAGAAGAGACTAGCGCTTTCTCTTCACAGCTCAACTTTCATATCTTAGCTGTGTTTACAGCTATGGCAGAAAGCACTGACTTGTAAGCAGATCAAATTTGACCTAGAAGTTAGAGAAATGAATATGGAATTCTTAATATGATCTCTTATCAACAATATGGCATTTTATAAACAGCCTAAAACACGTAGCAAGTGAAAGAGGTGGGAAAGAATAAAAAGATATTACAGCTTTCATTTATTCCAYGCTAAATCTAGATGAATGCTATCAAAACTATTCCAAATACACAATAGGATGAAAACAGCACAATTTATACATTATTATTCAGAATAGTCTCCTTGGTTTTGCAGGTATCTCTAAAGGAGAAAAAGATACTGAAATGAAAGAGTAGCTAGTTAGGAGCTGGAGTTCAAACACTAAGCTCCCTAGTTTAGTAAATCAACTCCCATTCAATAGAAAAAACAGTGTTCATGAAGTTATTTAGGGGCTTCAATAAATGACCCATGTTTCAAAAATGCCAAGCATCCTGGAACTGGCTGTATTTAGATACATTCTGTGGCATCCATGGTAGTCTTGGCTCTCCTGCCACCCAGATTAGGAACATGGCCAGAGCACCCTATCATACACCCTACATCCTTCCCACATGGGAAACACTACACTTGCTTGAACTTCATCTTAAAATGGAATTAGAACATAGCTATGGTAATTCCCAGGCCTAAAAGCTAAATTGTTGGTCCTGGATTTTAGAACAAATCATTGACTTTAAGAGGAGCTATCAAATGTTCCTGACTTTGTGAAGTAGATTACCTGTGTGGGAATAACRGCAAGCCTATTCCAAAATAGGAAATAGCATAGTTTTGAAAATCTTGGCTAAATCTGAGCACAGGGAAAGTAAAAATTGAAGGCAAAAACAAATGAATATTTCAGAGTCTGTTGAATGAGTTAATAAACCGGGAAAACAAATCTGTCCCTTCCTCTCTCCCAATGTTCATAACTGGTTAGACCCACACCCACAGAAAYGTTCGCAAACATCTCTTATTCCGCTGCCTCCTTTAACAGGGTGTATTAGCCCTTCACCCGCGTGTGGACTGTTTGGCTGGCAAAGGCTGMCATATGGCTGCTCTGTGATAAGGCCAGAGTATTTTGCTCTCTTGTTTTGAAGCATTGGCAGTGAGGGCCATGCTCTCACTAAGTGATAAAATCAGCAGCATTTCAGGGACTGTAAAGAATTTTTCAGACTAAGGGTACCATATAGGCTAGATATTGGATCTTTTCACAGAAGCACAGTGAATTGCCTTTAGATGATTCCTCTGGATTAATCCTACACATTGTTCAAGATTTCGTTCAAGTTACAACTGAGGCAGAAACTTATTTAACCTAAGAGTCAAGGAGTCTGAAGGGATCCACCAACAACTACTCCAGCTGAGATGAGCCCAGACCCCTGACTGTGCACCGAGRACCCTCCTCTGCTGATCAGGGTGCAGCAGCAATGGGTGCGTGCGGCCACAAGCAAGTGTACGTGCAGGTTGTTCTTCCTTTTCCACTGCATGCTCCTGTTCTATYTAGGTGAAAAATGATCCCTAGAAGCTGCTGCACTCCTGGCTGGTATCCTACTCATTCACCACGAGATTCACTACCTTTTCCTTAGAGAATCTTATTTCTAATTCTCCACACTTTTGCACTGTGGCACAAAATGATATATATTCAAATTGATAAAAATTCATTAATACACACAGATATGGAGGAAAATCTGCAAAATAAATAMCAAAAGAGAATAGCTTCTAAATCAGGTTAACACATTCTGCAGTGACATTCAGGAGGAAAAAAAAAATGTGTTTCATTGGAATAATAATGAAACAATCCACTAGATGCCAAGCAAATACATGGCCAAAAGCAAATAAACTTTAAAACATTAGTCCTTCTGTCAATCCATCTGTCTCCACCTTTTACTCAGCTTCCCTATCTTGCTTCTAATGTGCCCTACAGTAACATCCCTTTTTTACTCACAAAACCAAAAAAWTTTAAAATATTCAAAATACATATATTTCCAGAGTGATTTCAAATTATTCTCATGGCATAATTTCATGAACTATTCATGACTCAAATTTCAAAAAATGTTTTTAAATATAAGTGCACGAATATCCAAATATGAATGTATTTGTGAAAGAAATTTTTATCATTGTGGCCACAGAAACCGAGATTTACATGCGTAGACTTGGCTTTACAAGTCTGGGTTGACTGCAGTTGTCTGTCGTCATCTCACATAAAATTAAATTTAAATTCTAGATTTTGTTACATTTAAAATGAAGTAATATTAGTTATTACTTCAGTCTCATTTTCTTCATCATGCACAATTCATTTACTTACAGTCATTTTAACATGTATTTCTAAGCTTGCTGTCTAAATACTTTTAACCTTTGAACAATCCTAAATCACAAGAAAATAAAATCTGTATGAGATAAAATCAATGAGTGATTTTTAAGTCTTTGAAAGAAAGTTGAAGCTACTCTTTCAAAGTTGCATAATTTTGAATTATCTATTATTACATCTGTTAAACAGAACATTCTGTGGAATACTCTTACTTTCGGCACTCATTTTTATTCTGATTCAGAATAAAGCAAAAATTCAGACATTTGCAGAATAAAAATTCTACATAGCTGCATGTAGGACATATAAACAATATTAAAGATAAGCATTAATTGAAATATGCCATATTTGATATACAATGATTAATGTTAAACATTTAAATGAGACTAAACAAAATACGGAAGTAAACATTATCAAAACAAAACAAAGATGCCTAAACGGTATGTTTTCATCTGTCCTAACAAAAACATTGCCAAAAATGAGACAGCCACCGAAATTTTGCTATCCTAACAAAACACTAATTTTATCCAGGAAAACCTATGATGGATAAAACAGTTATGATTTGTTTATTGCTTGATTAATTCATGGGAGAGGAAAAAACATTGATCTATTTGCCAGTGAGGTAGAAGAGCAAAATGAACTGGAAGACAAAATGCCCTAAAATAGGTTGATGGCAAGGTTTACACCTTCAGGACCCAATACATGACTGCTTTTCAGCTGTGTAGTTCTTGCTTTTATGTGAACAGTTTCAACAATTATTTGCACAATGGGGAATGAAGGCCAAAGACAGATAAACCACATAAGGGGTAAACGGGCACAAAGACCGGCTCCATGTGCAACACTGCCAAAACTGCGGGGGAAACAAATGTGCTAATAAAAACAGAAAGAAAATGAGTCAGGCAGTATGCACACACATGGTTTTGCCCAGCAGGACATTTCCTCTTAATGAAGTCTGCACAATTTCACCCAGAATTCACTCTAAACTGCGCTTCTCACCACGACTAGGTTAGTGAAAATTACTGCTGGGTCCATATTCTTCTGCCTTGTGGCAATTAGGCTTACTCAATTTAAAGACCATTTTTCTTTCCACTTCTCAGGAAGAGGAAGAAATGCTGCCAACCTATCCACAGAGCTTCAAAACTGCATTTGAGAATAGTGAAGCAGAGAAAGTCCCAATTTAATCTACTGCAATGCTCATTTTGAACCAATCTTACCCTTTCCAATTTCCTTCTCCTTTTATAAAAGGCACCCAACTATGAAAGCCCTAAATTGAGAATAATGAATCAAATAACCTTTGTCATGTAATTCAGCTGAAATCTCCCTCAGCTCTGCTCCCCTTGATGCTACTAAAACCTGGGTATGTCACTGCCCTATTCCACAAATGACTTTTGTCATCCAGATGGGCAGAATACAAAGAGATGCAATTAGCCAACAGAGTGGAAATCATGGCATTATTGACCCTTCCTTTCAATGAGTTTCTCTCTTAATATATCTGTTGACAGCTAAATAATCCCAACTGCATTATCTTAAACATCTCTAATCTATTCAGTTAAGCATAAAAAAATAATCCAAGGGCAGCGCTAAGATGCTTTYTGAGTAAATGGCTATACATAGTTAAAATATAGGTCAGCATTTATGTGACTCTCTTTGAGACTAATGAGTAATCAATAGCACCTTCATTTTTACTAGGGTTGCCTACTATCAAGGGCACARTTACTCACGCTCCACAGGGGAAAATAAGCTGGTGCTCTTGCTAGTAGCATGTTATTAAACTGAAGAGAGGCAACCAAAAAAGAGAATTAAGTCTTCRCTAATATTACACTCTTAGATGCTATTTAAGTGGTTAATACAATTCAAATTGCATGATTTGCAGTGTGCAGATATGCAGGTAGTGTCTAGAYGAGCACTGCTCAGTTTCCCATATGGCTAATTGGCAAAAAGGTGCAGCAAGAACCACACAGTCTCTAGGCTTGCTATTTCCTTGCTGAAAGGGATTTAAAATTTGGCAGCAAAACTGTTGCTGTTCCAGAAAAAATGATACTTTTAGCACATTGGTTCTCTCTAAATCTGTCCATTCGATTCAGACTCTAGTCAGGGGCAGCAAGTAGCATCGTAATATCAAAGCAATTATGAAAAAGACAGTACAGCTAACAGATCTGGTATCTGTTATTTCATTAAAATTATGTCTCTATGTAGAAAATACCGCTTTTGAGTCACAGTCCACTACGAACAGTATTTGAAGCATAAATAATTCAGACCTCAATTCAGGAAAGTATATAATCACATATTTCAGTTCCATTGAGGCAATGATTAAACACGAACAGATTTCTCTCCTGAGTAATGACATTTTATTGACTAGTCATATGAAGGATCTATTATCTTACTTCCTACTTATCTCCCTACATTGGTAAAGTAAATGAAAGTAAACAAAAGGCGCCCTGCCACACTCCAGAATATGCTAGTATCCAAACAGAATAAAGATGCAAACAGGAATGAACTACAAGCCCAAGAGGCAATTTAATACTCTGAAAATCTTTAGGTTGACAGTAATGATGAGGCATTATTTTAGTCTCTTATTTATGAAAAACAGTGGATAGTAAAAYCATAGCTATTGCTAGGGTTCTTTTCCCCTAAATGCTTCTGCACATCAGCTTCATTTTACAACATCAGACTAGCTGCATGATGAATTTGGTTATACCTATGAGATGGTCTTAGCGCTATTTAGGCTATGTCTTGTCCTAACTCCAAGAAATCTCAATAGTCCTTCAGATAGGGCATCAGAATCCAGGCTGTGCTTTTCACTGCGTTGAGTGGATTATGATCACCAGCAAAGACTAATCTGCTTTGTCCCTGAGCCAGAAAATTTAATTGTTTCTGCTTAGGTAGAGATTTTAATAGATACATCCATTTCCTTTCCAGTTCATTATTTGATTAACATGGGGATGAAGAAACCAGGTCTCTTATATTAGCAAGATGTTTGACTGTCAACTGGTTTTTGAATGTGCAAAAACTATAAGAAAATATAAAGCATGAAGTACATTAATGAGATGGAGATAGAGATTAAAATCAACATGTCGCATGCCATTACTCTTGGAAAGTCTGAAATTGCCAATGCATCTAGCAGAGCTGTGGTCTACATTGCCTCGCTGGATAGCCCTATTAAAATACCATTAGTGGTTCAAAAAAGTGGTTTGCAGCTTAAGGTTCATTCTTTCACATAGSAAGAACTAGCATTTAAAATCCTGTGTTGACTCTTGCTGATGCGTGCAGACGTGCAGCGCGTATGCTCTGCTCCACAGGGAGCACGGCCACTGCACCCAGGCTGCCAGAGCTGCTGCAGGAAGGACAGAGTAGGGAACAGGGTAAGAAAAATGGCCCTGCCTGAGCAGGCACAAGCAGCATGCTCCTCTYGTCAACCACGTCATCGTGGGGCCAGCCAAAGGGGACAGGACAGAGCATAAGTCACTTTTGCTGTTATCAGAAGTTTTCTGCCTCAAAACACTAAGAAATTATTGTAAAAAAACAAATCTGTGATTTTGAAACTTTGAGCATCTAAAGCTTATCTAAAAGTTGCTTCCTTAGATTATTTTTGAAAAGGTGGCCATTTTACCTTGAACTTCTTTATGTTATACCATTTGAGGCTGTAGGTACATCAGTCTGATGAAATGAAAAGAAAAATCCATTACTTGAGGTTGGAATGCCTGCATACCTTCGATCCTTGTTGAATTTTTCAAGGGCAGATAATTGATTCCCCACCTCTGATTTTCCTTATCCTATTTATTCACAGCTAGTTCAGAGGATCAAACCATCTGCTCTTTGAAAAACAGGAATTRTTGGAAATAGTTTAGCATTGGCAGTAAATTCACACATACTGCAACTTGTCTTACCATTACTGCTTCTAATAAGATTACAGCTAGAATATTACATCTGTCAAGAACCTTCCTAATTGCTTTCAAAAGTGAAGTATGGTTCAGATCAAAATTCTTAACCAGTTGTTAAGTAATTTTTGCACTTAGTTTTCAATCATCTGAAAGGATGATTTGATTGTAATGCAAGCCAAGTGAGTGAGATGGTAAACATAGATACTCATTAGTTTAATTAATCTTACTTGAAGATGAGCACTAATAATAATAAATAAATAATAAACAATGACCCCCCCTTTTTTTTTTTTTGCTTGTAGCTAATGAAAACAAAGAATTTTGCTATTTAAATCACACAGATTTCTGAGGCTTCTATTTGTCTGCACAAACTATGCGATGGAAAGAACAGATATTTGACTTCAACGAACATAGAATAAAATCCTATATACTTAATTGATAAATTGCTTTGACTGGAAAACCGAGGATAACCAGTCATTCATTTCACTGTTTTACACAGAAAAATGTATAGTCAGCATTACTACTATAAACCACATTTTAAAATAAATATCACCACAGGACCTGCAGTTCGTTGGACACAGAACACTGCAGGCAAATCTCTTGGTCCTCTATACTCGACACTCCCTCCAAACTTCTGCTTTGGACACTGGTTGCCAAGCATAGTTTTTGACCTGAAAAGTTAACAGAACCACGGAAGGCTTTATATTGTTAACATTGCTGTTCTTACTCTTTGCTTYCAGACTCTTTTAATTAAGGATTTCAAAAGGCATTAGAAAGCTAATAATCTTCACAAATTCCTTTTGAGGTAAATTTCTGGTGAAGTAAGAAGCTGGGAATTTCAAATGCAGGCACCTAACCTTATCATCTTAAATGTCTTAGGATGTAATGAAGATGTCACCAGGATCTTCTTCACTTCTGAAAAATTAGGCCAATTATTTCAGTGCCAACCCACTGCATAGCTTCAGAAGTCTGCCCTGGAAAATGTCAGCCCAGTACTGGTTTCACGGTGAGTTAGTGATAAGTTTAAACGCTTAGGAGCGGCACAAGTTTCTCAAGGGACTGCAGACAAGCAGAGACTGACTTTCTCAAGTCTTGTGAAGTGATAAAACTATATCCTCTCTCTCACTTTCCAAAGCACAAAGTCCAGAGCAAACTGCCCCATTTGCCCCAACCTTGGCAACTTCAGCTAAGCCCCATTTTCCTGCTCTAATGGCTGGAAGCTTCTAAYACCATCAACCTCTCGTTCTCACACAAAAACCCACATTAAAACAGCCCCTTCTTCAGGTTGTTTTTCAGAAATCAGTGCATCTCAAGCATAATGCACAGAACTTGTATTATATCATTGCAAATTTTGATGGGCTCTCAGYAGGGAAAGCTGAAACAGAAACATTTTATCACCTACATATACCAAGTGCTGGACTTTTCCAGAAGAGTAACACAATGCAAAACAAAGTCATTTCTTCTATGCTTCCTACCTCCAAAGACCAAAGGTAGAAAGCACTGTTAGTTTTGGTGCAAAGCATCAGTGGATAAGAGTATTTCATGCAACAGCCACCAATTTGGCTTAGGGGATGAATAAATATATCATGTTTCTTTCAGGCAGCAAACAAAGATGAATTACTTAGAAATAAGACAAAGCGAAAATCAATCCACTGAATTAAAAATATGTTAATATTTTAATTGACATACTGCATGTCAACAGGAGTAAAATGAAATAATCTATCTTTCTGGACACATGATCATTTGTGTTGCCAGCAAATTCTTCCTGTTTTTTAAAGAGAGAAATGTCTCTCTCTATCCTTCTCTCTATATGGAATATACCATCCCCCTAGAGATATAACTATATATAACTACACTAGAGAATGGAATTTATATTCATGAGATACAGATGGCTTCATAATTCACTAGAGATGTAGGCCTGAGTGAGTAATTAAGCCTTCCCTACAGAGTAGGAAGTAATTCCAAATCTCAGTGCAGTTAGTAAATAACTTACCTAAGGAGACTTAATACCTATTACTGGCTTTATTTCGACCTGCTTTAGGTCGAAACAAGCTAGAAATACATGTTACATCTTGTGCCATGGATAAGCACCAAACCTAAACCCTGCTGAACAGCCATATGGATGGCACTCTTCACTTGTACACTCATGGAGTGGCTGGATATACTCCAATACTTGTTAAAAATACCCCAAAACAACCTAGTGGAGGTAGTTAAGAACTGTTAGCATAGATATACTATCCATTAGTCTTTATGCACCCAGTTTAAGTATGAGATGGCGTAAAGCAGGCAGTTGAAAAAACTTAAGTTTMGAATTTTTATTACTCCTTGAAAAAGTTTAAAGTTTAAAAGACAAATAGATTTTTTCATCAGATCCTTAAAAATCCCCTCTGCCTTATTTCATATTTCATGACTACCTACAGAAGAGGTTGAAAAACCTACCAGGATTTTCCTTACCACATAGCACTCTCAAAGCTATTTTTACTCTCATCTTGTTTTCTAACTTTTTGCTCCACTAGCTTCAGTGTAAGCATGCTCAACTTCTTCTAAAAAAACTCTTAGGAATTTTGTGAGTGAAACAGTTCACAGAAATAAGCTCAAGAGCAATTGCTTGGTGATAAGACATCTTAATAGGACTTTTTTTCCAAAGATTTCTACTAATGAGTATAAAAATCAATATGCTTCCTCACTGAAGGAAGTCAGAACTGATTATAAGCATGAAGTGAGCAGCATTTTTTTTCCTTCCCTCAAAAATCTATACTACAGTTTTTTTTAGCATCTTGCTGTTGATCAGTTAGAGATATGAAAAAAACAGAGACTGGTATTTATGCTTGTACTAAACTTAAGAAAGTAGAGGGGGGAAAAAAAAAGCTAAAGAGAAACCATTAAATTTCTGTATAGAACAGTTTAGCTGTAGACTATCACAATACATACAAAYAAAAACAAATTTTAAGCTTACAGTAGACTCTTGAAACAAGAGAATATCTTCACAAAAGGAGAAAGAGCACAACTGTGTAAAAACTTCACCAAAAAACTCCTTTCTTATACTTACCTTACTTCTCTAAAACAGTATAATACAATAACCACTACAACTTAGAGCAAAGTCAAGAGGCATACTAGGAAGCTCCAWTTCTTTTTCTAAAAAATAGCAACAATAAGAGCAATAATAAGAGTAATAAAAATAATAACAAAGCAAAGGAGTCATCTGACTGCAATTTATAAGGACCTCAATGAGGAAGTGTATGAACTCAGCTGAGATCACTCACCCAATTATATTAAAAAACAAACAAACAAACAAACAATAAACCCAGCTTGTTTRAATCACTTTTAAGCTGAAAGTATAAAAGGTCTGAAGGTCAACATCTACTGGTGTTTGATAAATTAGGGGTGGGAGGAAGTAGGCTCTGCTTTTAGAAAYATAAGGGAGTGCTTTTGAAACATGAGATAAAACATTAATTATTGGCATGCTTTTGTTGTTATGCTTGACTACTTAATTTAGAATGTAAATGAWTTCTTTATTCCTGTGTATTCTGATTGATAACTTAATAAATTATTTGTTTGAGCAGAGTCTGAGGACCAACAGAACAAGATCTAGTTGTTGGAGGGAAGGACAAAAGTCTTCACTTAATTATGTGTGTGTTTTTTCAGAAAAAAAAAAAAAACTCTATTAAGGGTGAGTAGTTTTTATAAAGTAAATGAAGATAAGTAATCTCTTCTTTAAAAAAAGATAGCACCCACATATGTTTAAGCTGAAAACAAGCTTCTTATAATTATCGGAAAATAAGATGCAAGAAATGCTCTAGATTAAGAACTTCTCCTGTCCTAAGTTTAGAAAATATTTGTTGGTAAAAGCTGTTAAGCAAAAGTGGATGTTTTACTCTARAAGACTTACAAAATACATCAGCTTCCAGCTATGCATCTATGTAGTCTTGTAAAACTCTTACAGTGAATATGTATGCCTYAAGATATGAAAACTCAAGCATATTAAAAGATACTTTTGTAGAACATAGGTATTATATATATACATTATACAGACTAGGTTCACTAAAATTTCTTGTATTTTTCTGTGGAGTCAATTAATGGTTGCTAAGTATCAAAATACCTGTTTTATTACAGTCTTTCCTGAAGAGGCTAAAAAGCCTGCTAGAGATCTAACAGACAGATCAAAGAGTGACAAAAACAGAATTTAGATAAGAGTTGCTGCTGGAAACTGATATTCGTTCTTAGTCTATCAAACAATTGCACGAAGACAAGAGTAAGAGCTGCTGCTGTTATTGCTCCTGGTCAGAAAGTAATAGTTTGGGCAGAACAGATGGTGGTGGAAGAAGGAAAGATTCCAGGATTGGGGATCTACTTTCTTCATAGTTTGTTCAACTCTGGCTAATTTGAAAATTACACATCTGTAGAAGTGGCTGCAAAGTCCTTTTTAAATTCAGGAAGCAAGAAAGCTCCTTTTGCTTGAAATAAAAAAGGAGGTGTCAGGGAGCCAGTGTACCTAAGGGGAATATAACTCAACTTGTTTGCTCTTAAACTAGCTTTTGTATTCTCTCTATTCCAGTGAGTTACATTCTCAGCCAGGATAAACTTGTGCCTGCTTCTTCTTCTTCTTTTTTTTTTTTTTTTGGCTTACAAAGATTTCTTTAAAATGCAAGAAGGGAAAATTCACAGGAATGGATTTTGGACTACATAAATCCACAAGATACAGTCTAGGAATAGAATTTCACTTTGTGTATTTATTTTAAACCTTAGTTTCTTCATTACTCTGTTCAGCATGATCTGTGCTTCTTGGGTTTAACATATACTAATTATTAATCCCAATACATTTGAAAAAGTAAATTTTCAGTGCTTCCAATATGATGTTTTTGCAATCAAATTAAGATAAGTGTAATCTGGAGAAAGTTGCTGCTTCATCTTTTGGGTCAAATAACTTCATCTGCTTCTGACTGTTGAATACTTCACTTAAAATGTGTGCATGTGATCTCCATCTCCCAGCACAGCAGCCAGCTAATGCTGCAAATTACAGGTAATTATTTTGAGGTGGAAGTGAGGAAACAAATGGGGAGGCATATTCTGTTTTCATGGTCGTGTCCCTAATGATAAAATCAGGGGAGGAGTTAGTAACTCAGAAGTATCTAAATAGTACCAAATCATTAATTTCTCTTCAGTGCCACAGTAAACCTTAGGAAAAGATAAGCATACCTATCTGTGGTATATACTAGTATGCATATAATCAGAATGAATAGGCCAAAAGAGCAAGCTTTGAGTAATAAAAGGATATTAGTGAAAAACTAAGTATACAAATAGTATCAGAAAAAGTGAATTCAGTTCATGGGTGTGTCTGAGCCTCATTAAGGGACTTGCTTGAAATTAAAAGAAAGTTGTTTTCCCCATACCACACAGTGATGATAATCACTTACTTTGAAGAGAAGCAGCCTGACAAATGCATAATATAACTAACACACTGTGTAACCAAMACATGGTCTGAAACCTGTGAAGAGCTTATCTGCTATTTACTCACCATGTTAAGACAATTTACTCGTTTTGTGAAAGCAGTAATTGAGCCATTCTATATCCTTTCTGGATATGTTTGAGATTGGAGCAGTTTTCTTCAAAGAAATCTGGTGTGTCCCTGAGCTGTCCCCAGACAGAGGGGGTCCTAGGATTAACTGCTCTTTTAATTAAAACTTGAGCTGGAATTGCCGTTTATCTTGATTTTATTTGTTAATAAAGCCAGTTGTAATAACAGCTTGCATTTTGAACTTGCACAGCATGTGTTACCGACTATGTGGGAGCTGGCTGTGAAAACTAGCTGTCTAGCACTAGTAATCTGTGTGCATGTACCAAATTAATTATAGCAACAAAATTATGTAAAGTGTATTTATTGTCCTTTGATATTYCACTGGCTAGAACAATGTCTCTTCTAAAAAAGCTCTAAGTAATTTAAATGTTCACGTTTTTTCTGAGTGGGTAGTCATTCTCATTTCAGTGGGTTATTTTCTTTCTCTTTTTTTTTAAGCTTCTCTTGAGATCTGAGTATTTACACAACACTTTGAGTTAGAAAGGGTCCCCGCAGGAACCTGCTAATGTCAAGTCATTGTCATCGCTGTTACATGTTAGGCAGATTCAGCTGACTGCATTTTTCTATATGCAGCAATTGTATCTTCATTTTATTCTGTAGTCAGCTACAGTAGGTATTTCTGTACAGKAAGAATGGCTTTACCCCAAGAGTGATCTAATAAGCAAACCACACAGAAAAGCATACTACTAATTTTTCATAAAATYACTTCTGAATAAATTCAGAAACGGTGCTTCTACAATTCAGTGGAACTTATTTCAAGTCTAGCTTATAAAATCCAAATTCAAAATTTAACTCATGAGACTTTTGAAATAACACTGCCTGTCGATTTTCCTGAGGAAGTATATTCTTCTGTTCAATATTTTGGCTGTGTTCTTTTGTGTTAAGCACTGTTAAATTAGAAGCGCAATAAAGAATTGCACTACTACGAATTCTACAGTGGTMAGAACCTCTCTCAGGCATCTCTTAATTCTTCAAAAAGAAAAGCTAAATGATGCATAGCAAAATTTCTCCAGATTTAAATCAAACTGGTCAGAAAAGACCAGTGCTATTTGCTCACAGTGSCTTTTTGAGTCAAGATTCACTTCTCTTGCTCAGCCCAAGTTGTTGCATGCCTGAGAAGTTTGTAAGGCACTTGAAAACCATTAAAAAAAAAATCCTCCAAAATGCTTGGCGATTTCCTTTTATGAAGAATGAAATGCTTTTTGACTATTTAAAAGCCATTGAAGACATCTGTATTTCAAATTGCAGTAAAACTAATGGGAAATCACTTTTTACCGAAAGGCATCTAATTAAAACAGTATGTAGCAGGGCAGGGGTGGAGGAAGACATCCAGAGTACAGTCATATACGTTGGCTGCACTTCTGTGTGATATACACCTCATGTCAATGAATTTAATTGTTCATAGAAAGGGTATTAACACTTTTACCAAGCCAAAGAAAAGCAAATTCATTAGCACCATGAGAGGGTAATTACCAGCTTGTCCACAGGTAGTTATGTAGCTAATGACCTGAAGATGGGAGTGTAATTAAAGCCTTCACTTGTGGGCTTCACTCACGCTAATATCCTTTCCTGTCTCTTCATTTATGTTCTTTTCATTAAAACTGTACAGATCATTAAGTCATTGATAACAGCAGAATGCAAATGCACYGAGGTAGCAAATTTAATGTTTCCTTGGTTGTGAAGTATGTTGCAGTGCTGAGGAAATAAAATGTTCTATAACTATTAGAATGGTTCTGTCAATGAATGAAGCTCCCCCCCATCCCCCCAAAAGCAACAATAATTAAAAAAAAGCAATAAATTTTCACTTTTAAATAATAAAGCCAGCGACCAGGCAACCAAGGGAATGAACCAAATGATACACTTTAAAATATTTTATTTTTTTGCTCTTGAGGAAAAATCTTCTTGAAAGTACTAATCTTGCCATTTTTTCCCTATTGCAATATAGGAGAAAAAAAATTATGTCTTCTCATGGAGATGATCAGGACAATTGCACTAACAGAACTCAAAACACAAATAGGAACAGAGGCTGGGCAGAAACACCTGTGAATGGTTTTCTGTGTAATACTTAGATTTGTGTTATACCACATCATATGTGTTGGATGTGGGCTTAGTCAAACTTGATCTACTTCAGCCAGTAGAGGAACCTGTTAGAAATACACACATCTTGCCACCTGATTCTGGAAATGCTGTGTTCACTCAGCYTCCATTTAACTCACTGAAAACTTCTTGAGTTAAGAACTAATAGCAGATCGTGCAATGAAAACATTATTTCAGAGCTATTTGGTTTCCTCTAGTTATTAAAAGCCCATTGGTGTAAGAACACAGACTTAAGGTAACTTCCAGAGAGAAGGATGGACCTGCGGGCTGCGYTGGAGCCTTGACTTCAGTCCTTGCCTGTGCCGTGCTGTCTCTGAGTGACCTTGCCTAAGCCCCTGAGGGTCATAATTTCRAAATAGCTCTGCTTCTGCTGTACTGAACTTGGGAAAAATGTGGCTGTTTATTGGAAGGTCTTTTTATGCGACCTTTAATCTTTCTATGCCTCAAATTCTGATCTGTTAAGGATGAGAAATAAATATGTATTTTTATGTGTCTGATTTATATAGATTGCAGGGTTGCCCTACAACTGTCTAACCAGATGCCTGATTCGTTGGGGGGGTTTACTAAGCTATTTTAATATTAAATATTATGGTTGCTCTACAGTAGTTTATTCTCTGTATGACATGTTTGGTAATGGGGAAGACAGAGCTCCATCAACATCAGATACTCATTTAATATCAGAGGAAAATATGCTAGATGGAAGATGAGATGTCATTGTTGTAAGAAAGCTTTCCTTGATGGTAGGAAAGTAGCAAGAAGACTGCCCACAGAGTTACTGCTGCAATAATAATAATATTGTAACTCCTACACTTTCTTTTATACAGTGTGACAAGTCTAGGGTGCACTACGTTTTTGCTGCAAGGAATTAAATCACTGATGGGCCAAGAGTTCTCCCAGATCAGACTACTGGCCTTTTCAAGGCAGTTCTGTTAGCTTTAAATAATGATTGTACTTCCACAAGTATCATAGCAAAAAAGTTAATTAACAGGACACTTAATCACATTTTGGGACACTAATGCATCAGGTATAGATGTCATTTTCATTAATATGCTCCAATATTTATATTTCTCAAGATTCTGTAAAAGTACTGCTAATGGACTTGAGAAGAAGAGATAATTTTCTTGCTGAACAGCATCTGTGTGATTAAGTGCTCAGTCTCCAGTAACAAATGAATGTAAAAGCCTTTAAATCCTTTCCATACAGACAAATTAATGTATTTTTCATAATAATATTACTGGATATCTAGACAGGCCAGTGCATCTTTCTCTGCATGAGTCAGATTTACAATGTTGCCCTGCAAAAAAAAAAGGGGGGGGGGGGCTATGATGACAAACCAATAAACAAGTTCAAATAATTTGCACTGTCATTTGTATTCTRTCAGTGTACAGATTCCAGCAATTTCAAATATTACTGTGGGTAACTCCATTATAGGTCTGCTAAGTACCACTGCTGGGAATTCTGAATCCTGATGCCTCATCATGCTTTACATCCTCTAGCAAATTGCATGGCAGAGCTACATAGCTCTTTACTGAAAGATAGAAGTCACACTTTCTATTCCAGTAGTGCTGATATTTAAATTTGATGTCAATGTTATAATCTCATCATAATTTCAAAATCCCTTGTGCTAATAGCACTTAAGCCTTACTTGCGCATTTAATCATAAGAATTACAGAATCACTCTGGGAAGCTGGATAGAAAAATTGCAATGGACATAGATACCAAAGCAAATCAAATAGGAAATATGAAGGAAAGAAGTAATTTTCTATTTTATGGGAAACTCATAAACATGCTACTTCTCAAACAATCAGCAAAACCGGTGAAATAAAAGATATCCCTGTAAAYAGCACCTTCATGTTGCTAAATACTGGGAGTTTAGTGTAACTGCAATGTCTATTTTGCATGTTTATCTAAAATTGCAAAGTGACTACGGGACTTAACATTTCCACTAAAGTTTAGTGGCAGGCGTTTTGCATGTGTGTGTGTAATTGGATTTGTTTTGAAAGCTCTGTGCAAAAGAAAACACTATGGATAGTTTTTCCTGTTTGAAGGGAGAGACATTTTAAACGTAATTAAAATGTTTAGCCTCAAACAGAAAATCAATCCTATCTCCAGGCTCTCTGAACCTAACACTTTGAAATTACCAATGAACGTGCTAAATGTCTACAGTCACCAAGGAAATAGATGTCGGAAACTTGCGAAATAATGAAGTTAAACTGGAAGCTAAAAGAGTCGAGAAAATTCAGCATTAATGTTGAAATGTCACAACTGCAATTTATATATCAGTTCATAGATCTTATATGCTGCATAACTTTGTCAAGAAAAGTCAAAATAAAAGAATTTGAGTCAAAGCCTGCAAATATCACAAAAAGTCTTGCCTTTTACTGTACCACATATTTTGTACTGAACTTTCTTGACACAATGAAAGTCTTAAGTGTATAATGCTTAATAAATGAAGTTCTTATTTCATGATTATGGTTCCAGCTACTACTGCATCATTAGAACTGGTCAAAAATAGATCATGCTTCTTGAGAAAAYATTGCTCTTTCCTCATTGAAAAGTGATTCATTCATAAAAACTTTGCTCAAAATTTTGAATGCTTTTTATAAAGATCTATAAAGCATGACACTGATCTGGAAGCTGACTAAAGACAGGATAAAAGGCATGATTTCATCTTATGTTTTTGACAGAGGGAAGAGGTTTCATTTTTGTATCCAGCTGAATTCTACACTCTGCATAGAAGTGATTCAAATTTCTCTAGTTTAAACTACTGTTACAAATGCATTGACACTATGTGGGGGAGGGGGAAGACAAATTAAGATACTTCTGGCRACATAGCCTGTGTATGTTTTGGTTCATGAACTGGAAGCAGAAAGTACTGATCTTTTGGGATGTCTGTCATTTTTTTCCCCAGATCTAAGCCAAAGAGAAGTTTCGCAGAGCAAAGCTGGATCACAGACTTAAAAGTCTTCAAGATCTTTTTCAGTCTTTAGATGCACATGGTAACAACTGAAGGACTTCTCTCACAAGGTATGTATCACTGTGTGTGTCGCCACATRGTAAAACACTGCAGTAATCAGTAACATTATAACAATACGTCCTTTTGAATCAAAGACAATATACTGTTGTATTGCACCTTGAGTCATCAAGTCCTGAAAAGCCCAGGCTTTCATTCTTTTCCATGATCAGGTGCAGTTCAAGTAAGAAAATCTTAGAACCTCTGCTTTCTTTACCTATTTTCAGTTCTATTTGCTTTGAAATTAGCTACGCATTGCTGGTCAGATCAAGCCATTGCAATAAAAACTGCCAAGCGCCAGCATGTCCTCTTTGCTGTCATTAATTCCCAGCTGTTGACATCAATTTTATGTTGGTTGAGATGGTGCTTCMGCATTTCCCTGAAGATATCCATCTGTCTTCCCCACTGCCCTCTTTCAGTTCACCAAGTAACAGCTGATTTGGTAAGCTGCTTAATGGTATCTGCCATTCCAGATACACGACCAGCCCAGTGCAGTGTGCTSTAACAATCACACTTTCAGCTCCCTAGAAGACTGCTATGCTCAAAAATGATTTTAGAAGAAAATTTCTTCCTACCTTAAGTGCACTGCGTGGTAGCAGATGAACCAGATGAATCTCTCCTGAGCTATACGTATTACCAGTAACAAGTCTGAATTGTCTGCTTGAACAGAAGGTTAACTATTTGCAGGCTTTAATTTAATCTGGAGACTGGTGCAATCTTCATTTCAACCTTTATTAAAAAAAGACAGACTGTGCTAATGATATCTGACAGTTCTTTGTTCAAGAAAACATCTTCCAATTATGTATTTCCAAAATAGCAAAAAATTTTCTTGACTAACAYGTTGTAGGTCATGACTGACAGACTGTGATGCAAAATGACATGCATAATGTCCCTTTTTCCCCCTCAAGTTTATTATGAATCTATACTTCTCAAGCCTGATCTTACTCAAGCTTCATGATTTTCTGCATGCCTATTTGCTTCAGTAGGGTAGCTCTCTGGAATAAACGTAGCTCAGCATTTTGTAGAAGTTCAGTCTGTGCAACTGTGTTCACAGCCAGTGCTTGGCCCATCACCTTGCACCAGTCACAACGGGACAAGGATGGCTTGCACCCTCTGCCAGGCTTTCCATCACAGAACAATCTCCCAGTACTGTCACACCTATCCATCCTAATTTGCTATCGATTATTTCCTCACTTGCATCTGACGTTGTCTCTGGCTGTGTTCTTTAGGAATGATCCTTTTCTCTAAGTATGTTGAAATCTCAAAGATCCTGAGGGAATTTGTAACAGGTGTTTCTTATATTTTCTTAGGGAACTTAACTTGCAGGTCTTGACAGTGCCAAATGCTTCAGTCAAATTCACTGTTAAGAAACAGATACGCTCTTGTGTGCTACACTTCTCTGACAAATACCTCACCAGTTGCACCTCTTCTGTATCTTAAACTACATCATGAGTCAAAGAGTATGCATTGGACCATATTATTCTCAAAAAATCATTCTAGTAGTGTGCTRCCGAGGACCAGCTAATTTTTGCCAGTGTTCATAATACTGAAATTGGCAACTTTTGAAACTCTACTTTTTATCTGGTGTGTTCCCGTTTGACCGAAGGGATGCACACAAAGCCCTGACAGACCACTTTGAAGGGGGTAGAGGGATACAGACAGCTCAAGTTGCTGATGGGATATGTCTTAAGCAAACCATCAGCATACTGTCTTTTCTAATGCATTTGTACATGTGTTCAGTTTATCCATGCAATAGTTTCTTAATATTTGTAAGGTATTCACTGACTCTTAATATACCTGTCTTTAATCTTTTACTAGGTCTCTTCTGTCAGTCYAGCAGAACCTCAAAATTCCAACAAAGTATTCTAGATCCTTCTTTTYCTGCCACTCTTGTTATCAATGACTGTTCATAAATCACTCTGGGCTCAGTTCTGTTCTGACACTCACGAGCTATGAAGACATTGGTACTTGTGAAATAAATCAGGTAGCCCGGGCTCATTATGCACTCATTGCTTATGCATCAATGGCTTGAGATAAAAACCCAGATAAAACATGATACAATCTCTACAAGCAGTAAGATACTACACACACGGCCACAAAACACCTCGTCTCCCATCCTTGTTGTTTTATTTTTAAAGGCTGTTGAATGGAACCACATACACATTATTCAGAGGCATTAACATGCCCARCAACTCCCTCATAGTTTGGTGCCTAGCTGGTCACACATTTACATACATTTAAAGCAGATGCTGCTTGCCTGATCTGTCTCCTGCTGGTGCTTAGCACTTACAGTTCTTTTCTGAGCTGAAGACACTCAGCATTTGAAAGCATCARACTATGATCTCTCCTGGTTATACAGAATAAAATTCCTGATTTGGGATCCTTCGCACCACTTAGAAAAATATTTAGGCTGTAAGCTCATGTGTAAAGCAGTTACACGCCTTACATAAAACACCTTACATAAACCTATGTTCCTTCTCCAAAACAGTAGGAAATGTGAAACTGGACTATCAGAAGGATGAACAGAGCTGGTCCTTCCATTCAGCTTTGATCTATTGCTGAGACCAGCCAGACCAAAATAAGCGCAGTCTAGCCTCAGGGAACCATTCTTCCGTTCAGGATTTTGAAAAGCTTTGGACCTATTGTGCATACACCACACAATCTTTCTGTACAYGTGCAATCTAGCTGATGCAGCCAGGAATGTTTCTTGCATATGTACAGAGCTTCCCACAAAAGCTGGACTTACTAGGCAGCTGTTCAGTGAAAGTATCTCTGGGCAACAAATAACATCTCCATTTCCCAGCAAAGGGAAATGTTGAGATTTTTGAGCATATGGCAGCCTAGTTAGTGCTCTTGGGCATTTCCATCTCAGATTTCTATCAGGTTAGACACAGAGATTCTCCAGAATATGCCTGGATAAAATTTTCCAGCTGAAAGCAAGGACATACAGGTAGCAATAGACTTGCACTGATTTGTGTTGTTTTAAAAATGCAGCTCTTAACTATACTCCACACAGTTCCTTATAGATAAGGACAAAGCTTTGCCTTAGTATTCTGGGCTCCTCCTAAGTCTAGCTTCATTGATTCTGTCCTAGAAGTCAAAAGCAATGTGGAGAATAGACAGGTCCAGCATCATTCTTGTCCAATGAATTATTTAATCATTGCTAGAATTTTAATGAAGAAACAGCTTAAAATGCCAAAGGAAAGAGAACATTAATCATGACTTTCAAAATAAATGTTTTATTTGAAATATGCAATATAAGTAAATGGCATTACATCCCTTTTTCACAATTAACTAGAGTAAGCTCCGAAAACACCTTTATGCTCCACACCTGCCACTCCATGTACTGAATAATCAAATAAACTTTAAATCTCATCAAATGAGCTCCCAAAGTCATTGGAGAGATAATAAACTAGGTTACAACACTCATCTGGTAAATAGTTAAATGTCTTTCATATATCTTTAAGTAGTTATTAATCTCTGAATTAGTTTAGAATACATTAACCTTCAAGGTAAATTAGATCAATCAAGAAAATGACTCATAAGACTAAGTATTTTTTTGCTGGAATTTGGAGTATGTGCCAAGAATATAGCAGCAGAGGGTAGAAAGCATTCAAATGGACCTTTTCTTTTATATGTGTGCATGTATACATACATGTGTGTGTATGTAAACATATGACATTTATTACACAGAGGGGCTGGACATTTGTATTGATCTTGATGCTTGTGCATAAAGTTGTCCCTTAGGACAAGAGGAACCAGTGATCAGATAAGAACTAAATGTTTACAATTGTGGTAAAGGGGAGTTATGCTGTGAATGCAGAATGACATGAAGCCCATGAAAATTAGGCATAATAATAGCCTCACAGCTCAGCTTATTTTCCACTCTGAGATTTTTAGCCTTATTTTAATTATGGAAGTGGCTGAAAAGCTTATTCTRTTTTTTGCATATGGCTCTCACAGTCCAGATATTTGTCACATTTTGCTTCAAAATTACTTTAATCTTCAACTTTTTGCCTTCAAATTTCACAGAAAAGAGGTACTTAAATATTCATGCAAAAGTGAACTGTCATTACAGCTGCTATTCATAATGCCACGCATCCTCAAAAAAAAAAAAAAAAGCTTACAAATTCACTGTGTTCAGCCACTATTTTCCTAAAAGTAGTATAAGAATATTGACACTGAGAAGCAAGAAGAGTAACCTGAAGTCAAGTGTTCTTAATGAGAATGACTGACAGTGAAAGCTGTTTATGGTGGTTTAAGCTAACATAACTTTGCTTTTGCAAAACGCCTTGTGTGTAGTCGTTATCCTGGCTTAGCTGAGAAACGGTAACTTACTAAGAAACAAACTCAAGCTCCTATGGTTGTGAGAACAAAATTAAGGATTTTAAGTGTAGATTTGGAACATAATATTTTAAATTAAACAGCAACGCTGATGTTAATTTGCTGATGAGATGTGATATATCCTGTAAGAATACAGTTAACTATGAGAAGTGTCACAATAGGTGCCCATCCTCAACCGCAATAAATGAAGCACAGCTTTTGTAAGTCTCATCCACATACTGAAAAACTCAAAGTTGGTACCTTGAAAGCCTTTCCTTCAGCTAGTAAGTGGATTATTATATTAAAACTTCAAAGACTGCAGTTTGCCTTGCCATCAGAATTATCTAGAAGCATGAGATTTAAAGTGATGAGATATGACATTAAGACTGTGTGCTGCTTTTCAAATGGACAAAAAAAAATCTAATGCATAAACCAAACTCCTTTTTTAATACTAGTATAGTGTGCTTCAAGGTAAAAGAGAACACAAATAGAACCTGCAAAAGGAAATCTAAGAACATGTTGCAAAGAAAATAACACTGAATACGGGCTTTGGTTTAGTGGATTCTGGATACCCCTGATTTAGGAGAGCATTTTGCTGGAAACTAAACTTCTGAAATGTTTATACAATCCTACTGTTTTCAGCAATAATACAGGCTGGAATTACAAATACACTTCAAGTCTTTGCTGGATCAGACTCTACRGGCTGGGGACTGCCCTTGCCCTCAGGGTGCATACACTAAACGCGAGCGATCTCATTTAAACTGTTCCCCTGCTCCACCATTATTGTCCACAAGGGTCAAGAGTAGCTTACCTGAGGCAGACTGTGCCAGCTCCAGCTGAACACGGTCAATGGTTCTTGTCACAGAGCATCATGTCCTTGCTGCCCCCACAGAAAAGGGGCAYGGCAGACTGAATGAGAGCTAAGGATCTGTGCCACAACACCGCTGCCTACAGCGGCGCAACTTTGTTGAGCAATCATGGTGGTTGTGAAGAATTTCAATGGATGGTAGAACTCTAGCAGAAGACAGCGATTCCAGAAAATCCCCGATCTAGCCAGAACTGACTCCAGCTTCTCAAGCYTGTACTTTATGGACTTCAGCACAATAAGCAGACTATCAGATCCTGTTTTAGATCTCTTTAGAGCATTAAGCTCATTCAACCAGCATGACCACAGAATCTCCTCCTTAGATCTTCCCTTTTGGGCCTGCTGAGACAAGCATTTCTATTTTATCCTAATTGCAGAGAACTGAGTCCTTGTTTAAGTACTTATACAACTAAAGCTAGTGTTTCACAATCTAGTTGCAATTAAATATAAAACCGAATATACATGCTGTAATTAAAAATATAATGGCTGTTTCTTAAAAATAAATTGGTTTTAATTGCTAATTTAATTGCAAGCCTATTAAATACAACAATAAATGTTATCTGAAAGATAAGCAAAAATCTTGATACCTAAATGATTCCTTAYAAAGCTCTGAAAACATTGACTAAATCATACTTGCAGTAGTTGAGAGTCAGGTAATATATTTAGCTAATCTGAGACAGAGAGGAGATAGAACAGACCAGAAACCCATCATATGAAGGATCTTAAAACAGGATACTACCTAATTAAACATTTTGAAAAGCATACTGGTTTGGTTAAATACTCAGAAAATGAGAAATGTGCTACTCTCACAGCACCCAGTAGAAACACACAGTTATTGTTGCAGTGAGTCAGAACTCGCATCATCCTCTGCTTTCAACTGCAGGGCACCTCCACGCCGATTCACCAGGTATTTTTAGAGAACTGCAGCGACTCTATTGAATCTGTTATATTTTACTGAAGTAGATATTCAAAGGAGGAAAAATAAAATGCAAGTATTTCTGATATTTGGTGACAAAGAAGGAGACAAATAAAGCTAAAGGTATGGAGATATAAGCTCCTTGTCACAAACAGTTATAGTTGAAAGCAGATGCTACAAACTTGTATTCCAATTATGTGGCTTCATCTGTTACAAAAACAGAAAGTTGTCAGTGCTCTTACTGCCCATCTTCCCTAGAGGAAATCAAGAGGTTTGGATTTTCCAGTTCTGTGCTACTGGCATGTAATACTTGGCTCATCCTCACAGTGTACAGCACTGAATCATGACTGAGAGACATGGATTTTCCTGTAAGCATAAACTGGATTATGAGACAACCAATGAAAGTTGAGACAAACTGGGAACTAGGACATGAGAGCTGCTTATATGCAGGGCAGATTTCAGCTGAATATTTGACGCACAGCTCTGAAGTATTTTGGATGCTTTACACTAATTCCTGGGTTTGGAGGAATATCAGTACATAGCTTYACAAAAATATTTAGACAGCGATTGTGACCTACCTAGGACATGGAGTATACGTATTTTGTTTTAGAGAAGCCTCCAGGACTGATTGGCTCTTTATACTAAAGGCATTTGGCTTTTTGTCTTTACCTGAGAACAGGTGAATTATTTTGACAGTCTAGAATTCAGACTTCTGCTATCACCAAAGTTTACAACTCACCGTRCTCAAAAGAACATGCATTGTGTGCCCAAATACTCATCACCGTAAGCTTTCATGAACTACTTCAGATAAGGTTAATATGACCCAAAACATCTCTGAAAGCAAACCTTGACACATACTTAATTCTCTTCCTCTTTTACTGACTGTCATACCTAGCAGGCTCTGGCTAAATACCAGGAGCATTCAAACTTCCAGGTCTTCCAAACATACTTTCAAACTCAACTTTYCTTGGTCCAGATATACAGCTGGTTGAAACTTTATTTCTTTAGCTAAAATAGTCTGGACATCACCACAGCTCTGTCTGGCTCTATCCTATTCTGATACTGTTACAACAGTTAATAGACAAGAATTTTCCTCTCCTTAGCAATTAAAAAGTTCTCATACTTCTCAGTTTTAACATTTTGTGATCACTATGGATAGGTGTTCTCAGCTGCCATCACTGCACTGTATACTGCTTTGAAAAGCAGTGAGATAAGCATTCCAAATACCTGTTTCACAGAAAACAGAGGTGAAATGAGTAGCTCTTAACAAAACCACTTTTTCACCTGAATAATTACTTGTGATATCCTCTGAAATACCAGTGTCACTCTAAAGGGTTTATCATTTGAAGTAGCATTTCCATGGTAGCCAGGAAACCGTGACTGTAATCCTTTCCAAGCTTTTAAATGCTCTAATAAATCTCAGTATCAATAATCAAGGAAGGAACACTTGCAGGCTTTACTGTATTTTTTTTTTTTTTAATCTCATCATTCTTTATAAAATGGCYGTGTCCTTTCTTCTCACAGTAATACCACCTAGCCTACTGATTGTATTCCTTTCTAAGCCACAATGAAGCAAGAAATCATGAATGATGAGCAATGACACGTGCTTTTCAAGATCTACCGATTGGGTAAAATAATAAAAATTGACAAAATCAAATTGCAGAGAAGTAAAAATGTATGCATATGTCACTCATTTTTTCAATTTCATGTTTTGTCTATTCACTTAAGRGGTAAGACCACTTAGTGAATTTTGTTTTAAATCAGTATTTCTTGCAGAAAAGTACTTTGGTGCTGAYTTTGTGTCAGCTGTATGAGAACATCCAGGAATAAATTTAAACAGTGTACTTAATGCAAATCGCATCCATCTTTCATGGATTGAACTGATATTCTCTTCTTCTAATGCAGAGATTTTTGCTTGTCTGGTCTTACATTCACCACTTTATAGGTGATGGTGATGTTTTATGTTTAATCTACTTCACTTCCTTCCCCTAATCTGTGTCTGGGGTACCTGCATTACGGTTTGGCAGACAAGAGTCACCTCTCTGTTAATGATGGGAAAAGGGGCAGATTGTTGAGGACTTTCCTGCTCTGCATTGCAGTTCCTGTGATAGCTTAAGATCATAAGCAAAGGTGTCCATTTCAAACATMATAAATGCTTGAATATCCACAAATCTCATCTGTTGTTCCCACTTAAATTAATAAGAGCTATTACCTCCCTCTGCAAATGTTGTAAAATTCAGCATGTAGATAGAAGGAAGAATTTATAAAGAACTCCATAGCTTTCTTTGTATGGGAGACAAAGTCCTGAACACCAGGAAACATGGAAGACTTTCAGTGAAGGTATTAACACCAATACAAGATCCCAAAAGACAACACAGGAAACAAAAAGGAAAATGATTTTCATATGACATTTGCACTCCTATTTTCCCCACATATGGAACATGTATAAATACAACAGCATCAAATTCAGAACATCTACATCAGTAGACGTAAACCCAAGCTTAGGTGCTTTTCCAAAGCATTGTTTGTTCTCCCATGTGTGCTCGGAACTCCTTTAGAATGGCTCGAATGGAGCTGATTAATGCACCCTGAACACATATCAGTACTACTCTTGTCTACAAAACACTATATAGACATTTAAAGTGTTGTTAGTGTCACCTTTTCACAGTAGGCTGCAAGGTGGCTCTTAGATTTTTTTCTTATTCAGTTGCTTTCCATATGAACTGTAATAGCTGTGAAATGAAAAACATTCTATTATATCGACATTTACAACAATAAATGTTTGCTTTGTGCCTTAAATAAAGTTGTTCTCACATATTTATGAAAACTACTATAGCTCATTCATTCAGTTCTATTACCCAAGCAAAAGTCAGTAGCATTTTCAAGGCTAAACTAGAACTGTTTTCATTATACTCATGAACAAAAACAGAATGTGACAATTTTGATTCATATACTTCAGCTAGGTGGAAATGGGGTATCGATAGGTAAGAGAACTAACTTTGTGGCTTGTACAGATATGGTAAGTAGTACAGAACAAGCTTAGATGTATGTAWTAGCAAAGATATCACCAGAAATAGCTGAGATTTCTCATAAAAGTTGCAGGCACTTACAGAGTGCTCTCTTGTCAGCTCAACTCAAAGTCCACTACAGTTAATGGGAATTGATTTCATCTGGCTATGAATCTATCACTTTATCTTACACTATTTTAATTTTATGATTTACTTTTATTTTCCAATCTGTGAATGGTGTTCATTACCTTAGCATCTATACACCTCCATAAGTTGAAAACATTATAAAAGCTTTTACTATAAATGCCTYACATAAAAGCAATAATTGCAAAAGCATTAGTTGTAAGCATCTCAGATGCTAGAGCTCATCATATAAGCAGAGAARTGAGAGCCTGAATACATGTCTTTTCAGGGTGCTAGACAGCTTGCCAAATCACTCTTTGGAGGAGTGTGAAGCTGCCAGCAGTAAACTATACCTGGGACTGATCCAAAGCTCACTATTAATGAATCAGATTTATTGTGAATCAAAAAGTAAGTTTTGTGTTCCCCCTTGCAGTACAAAGGACAAACAAAAACAGTAGGTTACAGAGAAACTACTGTGAAAGATTTCCTAACTTCTCTACCAACTTTGATATCAAGAGGAAATTCACCTTTGAAATAAGAGGGAACTGGAATCAGCATTTAAGAGGAGGAAAAGAGGCTGAGACCTTCTTCCTACATGCCCTGTTTGATGTAAGGAAAGTTTTGTGAGCTGTTCATATTTGACATGAAACACAGGAATTTCTTGAGATAATTCCTATGTTAACCATAAAGTTATTCTGTGTCGTCATATCAACAGGCATCAGCTGAAACTTGGTATTAAATAAATCTTTAATTTGATAAAAATGAAATGCAATTTTATTTGATTAGATGTTTGTCATATCAAATATAAAGGCAATAAAATTACGTGTTAAAAATTTTTAACCAGTGGTAAYGAATAAAAGCCTGATGTGAAATCCTTGTGTTGATGTCAGTGACAAGAAACAGCATTTTAAATATATACAGCTACTTACCAGTCTGTTGTTTGGAAAGTAAATGATGCTCAAACTAGATGTCAACATGCAAAGCATCAATTAAATATAGTTTCCATGACATATGATGGTATCATTGAAATGCAAAATATTGACTGTTAAGCATTAAAAATAATATATAATTTCAAAGTTTCATTTGAGATAAAGATGGCTGCCACAGTAGAAAGCAACAATATCATATAGGTAAAATACAGGTGTTTCGACCTTTGCTAAGTGTRTATATATAAATACATGCATATGAATATCAGAACCTATGTTAAAGGTAGAATCTAACAGCTACAGTATCCAATGCAAATGTGGCTGTAAATGCACATTTTGTATTCCCCCAGTTACTCTTTCTTTAAGAATAAAAGAAAAAAGTTTTCTATAGAGTGTCATATACCATACTCATCCCATAGTACTTTGTACCTGCAATAATGAGATGTCAAAGACTTTATAGGCAAACATGAGTGCTATAACATACTCCTTAGAAGACTTTGGCATTAATAGATATCACTGCCCTCTCACTCACTATATCACATAGGATCAACTGTGAGGAAGAGAATCTGAGGAAGAATGACTGCAAAACCTCTGCAATAGTGATGCCACAGTAACATTTGTGCACTGTAGTGCAGCTACTGCATAAAGCAGGAGGAAGAAGAGAGCACAGAAAGAAAAACATTCTCAACTTTATCTTCATTAAATGTTGCAAAAATAAACTAAGGCTGATATTGTTACCACTTGGGTGAAGTCAAAGATCATGACTGTAATAAGTATAATGGGGGGGGGGGAAGAGGGAACACTCTTCTGCAGCAAAATCCATTCTGCTCCCACTGGTTGTTTTCAGGCTTTTTTTATTGTAATAACTACAGTATTTTTTTTTTCCTGCATATGCACTGTAGCAGCATTTTCTGCAGGGAAAACCACACTGTACCAACACTGTCCTATCCATTTATATACTACAAATCTCTGCCTTCTCTCACCATGCTTCAATAAACCCTCAAGATTTACTTTCTGCTACAGAGGGGGAAAAGGCTGGGGAGGATAAAAAAAAAAAGTAAAGGAAAGGCTGTAGAGTTAAGAGACCTGCCTTTGTGCAGGATCCTGGCCACAGCATGAAGTGATCAGTTTGATAACATCTCTGCATCTGCAGAATAATTACAGGTACAACCATGACTAAGTATGGCAAACTATTGACTTTGGCAGAAGCTCGAGTTAGAGAGCCCACTTCCCCTAACTGCTGCTCCTTTCTTGTAAGTTATACACAGGAAGGAGGAGTGGAAGAAATGTGTATTGCTATTCTTTAGCTGATTCTGACTTTGTACCTCAAGTAAAACTCTAATCAGGCGTAGAAAGTCTTTAAACACAGCTACCTACATAAGTACAGGATTGCTAGGACTGTGGCCGACATCATTCTTGCTTTCCTCACCAAAWGTCAACTAGTATAAATGCTATCCTGAACACCTCAAATATGCCCACTGCTCTTCTTTTCAAGAGCGTTAATTATTAGAACTTCTTTCTCCTAGGTATCGCATAAGTGAAAAACACATAYGAACACTTCTGTAGCGCCTACAAAGGAGAGAGCAATCTTAAGGTTAAAATTTTCCCCAGAAGCTATTTGAAAGCACAGACGCATTTAATTTTTATGCTGGGAGATATTTTCAAAAGAAGACTGAAGCTTTTAACAATGATGCTAAGCAACTAGAGGGAACAGGGCAAGGGGGAGAGCTTTTACAGCAGAAATGAAACTGAAAATTTTGTTTCTCTGAAATGCTAATTAAAAAAAAAAAACTTTTAGGTATAAAACTTAACACCAGTCCCTACCATTGTGTGCCTAGATTGTTAATTTTTATCTAGGCTGACTGACTGCTATTGTGCACTCAAACGCAATCGAGTTTTATACCCACATGTTATAAAGTTGTTCTTGGTCAAYGACTAGCCCTTATCAATCAGTTTAGCTTCACTCACAGATCTATTCAGATACCTAATAGACTGTAGAAATTTTAACTGTAAATATAATCAATAATAAATAAAAAAAGATATTGTCACTTTATTTCACCAGAGCACAATCTGATATGCACGATCCTTTTAGCTACAGTTAACAAGACAGGGAAATCATCCAAACATACGTAGGTATGACGGACTTCCGTATTGTGCTCGAAGGAAGTAAAACTTAACAGAAGTCTAAAAATCCACTGAAGAGTGGCTTCCCTCACTTGTGCCAGGCTACACTGAAAAAGCCAAAGAGGAAATTTTCCTCATGGAATAAAGAAACTTAGCAAGCACATCACTCCATCCCGTCTCTCCCCTCCTCTCTAGAATTGGTGACAAGGCCAGAAAAGACTACAGGAGTTACCTGAAGCCACCCTTCGACAAATTCATGCTGGGATCCTCTCTCCCTGTTACTYAGCATCCCCAGACATTAGAAAGCAAAGGGTTTAGTGTCATGAGTGTAGAGGAACCCTAATGAGAACTGCAGTCCATAAATTGAGATCCAAGTCACAATATACTAACCAGCTTTGAAACAGGCACCGAAGAACACTGAAAAAAAAAAATATGAATGTGAAGTAAATGGCAGGTTTATTTAAATATAACTGTAACAGTTGGATCCAGTCCCTCTTAACTGTAAGCCTGTTATTTCTTGCTAAGGGAAATCCTTCACAGTCATRCATGCCTGTTTTCTGCACTGTATTCTGTGCAGTCTGATTAGCAGCTAGCATTTAATTACAGAAATCATTTGGTTTTGTGTATGACTCATGTAATCTATACAGAGACAACCCTGGTTGTAAATAATTTCTGCCAGGCCTTATCATGCCTACATACAGCCACATTTTTTTCCCTCCTTTCATATAKGAACTATTAGAATAACATTAAAGAAATTATCTGAACCACTGACTCACACAAACCAAACTACTTAAATTCTGTTGCTCCTACAGAAAATATGGCTCCAGCATTCAGRATTCAATCTTCTAGAACTATCACTTCAAGGAGTAAGCACAAAATCATTTACACTTCAGCTACACATCAACTCTTAAAATTATCAAATAATTATTAAACAGATATTTACTAAAGAGTATAATGATATCTGAGAATCTTCTATATAAAAGAGATGAGCAATAATGAAGGTTCCACAGGACAAGTTTATGCTGCAGATTATCATATGGAAAAAAAAAAGTATATTTTACATCAGATAAGAAAATGAAAGTCACAAACAAGCTCTTGAAAATAAAGACTTGTGCTTGACTATGTGTCAGGCAACTGTCATCAAGCTATTTTGAAAAACTGGTAAGTTAAGTCTCCATGACATATGCACAGAAATAAGCTGTATTTCAGCTGCAGATTTACTAGTTTATCTGCTAATTGCTGCAATTAAGTGAAAAGCCAGCCTCTGGTGATCCTGTGACTTGAAAAACTGTAACAGTATGGAAACTGTATTTTAATACAAAACGGAGCCAAACAGCTATTCACTCACTCAAGCGTTACTTTACTCTATGGGTATTCTTTAAAGGGGTTGGCCAGTGATCCTTAGCACTTTTATGGTGCATTTTCATCTTGAAAGTGCTTTACAAATGTGATTTTCTTGACAGCATAGAGAATAACAGTAAACAAATTGAACTGTCAATGGTATTTAACCAAAGAAAGTATATTGTCAAGTGTAGCTAAGTAATTCACGACATTTACAAAGGTGCATAGGAGCAAAGCTTTCTGATGGAGTATATTCAAATAATTTAAGTATAAACCTTGAATAAGACAAGTGTAAGGCAAAGATTATTAGAGATAAGAGAAATTTCCAAACTACAGAAAACAAAGTACTTACCAGGTAGGGAACTATACAGAATAAGAGTTACTCAAACTACAATTACATACATTCATGAGAGGAAGAARGTTATAAAAACAAAAAAAAGGAGATCTCTGGCAAATACTTTCAAGCAAGAATGTGTGTATCAACTTCAGTGATGACAGCTTAAAAACAAGGAATCATGCCTAACTTGCAAACACAACTTTCCAAAACATAAAAGCAAACTGGACACTGCATGTGCAAATATGCAGCCAAATTTACACAGCTGCAATGACACACAAAATTGGAGTAAAGACTAAATAAACAAAAAAGCACATATCATGCACACAAAAACATGGAAACTAATAATCCAGGAAGACCCTAGTGAAGYRACCTAAAAKACATCATTATAAACAGAGATGTTGAGTTAAAAAAAAAARAARAAAARARARAAAAAAAARGCAAAACAAACCAAAGGACAAAAACTCAGCACCAGAAAGCCAGAAGAGGATTTTGCTCCATCCTTAAACTCAGAAGCTATCTCTGGCATGCATAAGAACACTAACGATCATCTTTCCTAAACATCACAGCTGTGCATACAGACAATGCCATTTCCAGGATATTAAAGAACAGCAGCAACAACACAAGTTCTGCACCTCACCGGTGTTCTCCCTTTGAGGCACTTCTTTTGGGTCATTCCTTAGCTTCTTTAGATCTGTCATCGGCATCAAATGTTTAAAATTTACTATCTGCCTCTTCTTTAAATAAGTCATATCCATACTATGGCCTACCTGGAAATTAAAATCATTTTGAACAGCCAAAGCCTGCAGGCAACACAGCCACACATGTGCTCAGAATAGTAAACCTGGCACAAAGGTCACACTTAGGAGTGAATTTTGAAGCATCAGCAACCAATTAACGAGAACACGTTTGCTGAAGCCAATGTTTCAATCACAGCCTAGGCATGGGCTTACCATAAAATAGGGTTTCCAGTACTTCGGTGCCATCTGCTGGGTGCTTCTCAGTAYGGGCCTAACTCCACCACTAGCTCAGTTTTCACCTGAGGAAAAAGAAGAAGTCTCTTGCATTTTATCTGGCTTATAATTATAAATGCAAATGTGTTGGAAGGATTTACCTTAACACACTAAACAAAGCGCTTGGGTGTAGAGAAAAACCAGCAGCTCCTAAGATTATAAACCTGCCCTACTCAGCTTTCAGATTGCACTGTCCTGAAAGACGGTTTTAAACTAAATGTTAATCTAATGAGGCAGGCTAAGGCAAAGGCAAGTCACCTAAACGCTAATCTAAGGCRGGCTAAGGCAGAGACAAGTCGCCTAAACCCAGAATACCTGTATCTGCTGCTACCAAATCACTAGCCACTCTATTCTTCCTTTAGTGCCTAAAATTGTAACCCTGAGTCAAWCCAGAACTGCTCTGAAGTAGTTTAGCACCAAATTCCCGACTAAGTTTAGCAAGTTATATAGATGATTTTTAAATTACATAAAGGAACATYCACATCTCTCTGAAGACCCAAAACACTTGATTTGCTCCAATCACTGGCTYGTAAGTGTACCGTAAGAGTTGTCTTGGCTACCATATGCCAACATTTTATCTAAAAGAATAGTTAAAGTATTCACTTAGGAAAATAACTTCAGCTCTTTTCTGGGGTACAGGTTTGGCTTACAGTCACAACACATTAGAAATGCAAGTTAAAAAACACATACAGCTAGGGCTATGATATTTGTATACGCATCCCACAGTGGAAGTGTATTAACCATGGATTCTGTTAAGAAACTTTGGCAACTCTAGGGCTAGGAAGAAACTTAGCACAACTTTTGAAGTTCATAGCCCTCTGTGGATTTACACTGTGTGTAATACAAGTACTTTCACTGAGGTATTAGATCCTTCTTTTRTGGCTACATTAAACCCTATACACAATATTGAAGAATTTGAGAATTCCAGATGTTGAAAGGCTTCATCATTTAAACAACTATTTAAGTTACAATGCTGTAATTCATTATTAACAATAYATTAGTGAGATCTTGCTGAGGTGTACTGAAGATCAAGTTCAGTATTACTATTCAGTTATAATAATCAAAAGAACTACTTCAATAATACCTCCATAGTCACATAGTTTGAAGTAGAGGTACTGCACCACTGGAACAATAGGTAGGAATAATTCATTTTATAAAAAACAGATCATCTCACACTATGAGCATTTATATTACAAAACAATAATTAGATTAAGATATTCTCCAAAACCATGTGGGCAGAAATATTTCAGCTAGCCAAGTATTACAAAGACTACTGAATTATGCTAAAGTTAATTTAAAAATAAAGTTATAATGAACAGATATTTGCATAGAACAACAAATTAATCAAAAAGGGCAAAGCCAAAAGTAGAAAAGTTAGTGAAACTGCATATAGCTTTTAAAAGATCTAAGGAGTCAAGAAATTAGATAATTAAARAAGTAGCCACCAACTCCACAAAATGATGATAGCATCCATCCCTGCATCCCTGGAACTGACAAAAGTAACATATGAATAACTTTGACACTAATTTGGCACATAAATTTGGACTTACCGTTCATGTTCAGGAAAACTGGAAGAGGTTAAGACTCACCATTTTGACTTATGACATCTTTYGCCATTCCCAGATAGAAAGTAGTACATGATTGAACAAACTGTGGCTCCAAAAGCACTTCCTCAATACCAACATAAACTTTAAGGAGCCCTCCTTYCTCCCCTGCCAACTTGTTGTCACTTTGCACACTGAGCTATCGGTGTTTCTGCAGCTGTCTGAAGCGACTGAGGAACTGATCTCTCTTGGAAAAAAGCAAAACTACCCAGGGCAGGACTCGATTTCCTTATCCATTTTATTCTTTYGCCACAAAACTTTGGAGCTAAGATTGAGAGAAAGACAAAGGACAGATTTAGTACTTCCAAAAGGGGCTGCCTGGACTAACTTAGGCAGCATTATAGCTGAGTGAGACCATGCCCAAAGTGAGCAACTTCTACCCAACAGCCAATACAGTGCAAATTAGAAATTCATCATTTCTACTGATTTTGTACTCCGTAAGTATTTTCCATGAGTTGAAAACAAGACCAGGGAAACTATGATATGTGCCTCACTTTATTATTTTAATAAACAGCGTAAATACTCAAATCTTGATGCTTTATCAACAGTATGATGCTATTGCTTTCCTGAACAAATAAATAACTGCAGTAAGCCAAACAAGAAAGCTCTCATTAAATAGATGGAACTCAAGACAGGAAAGTCAAAAACAGAAACTGATGAAGTTTTTTTAAAACATTAATGGAAAAAGAACTAGCAAAATATTTAATAAAACAATGAAAAAATGATATATTTAGAAAACCTTTAACTGTCCTCAGCCTCAAGATTTATGTTATTTCCAAACTTTGCATAAAGCTGAACTTTCAGCTCAGATAGCACTCTCTGAATTGATTCCACTCGAGATTCTAATGCTTCAATTTCTTCTTGTAAACTTTTCTGGAAAAGAAACAAAGAAAGTCCAATTAATTATACAAACAAACTGAGTCACATTTGTCAGCATATAATTAATCAAAAGAAGCTTAAGGTTTTGCCAAGTCAAGCTCCTTTGATGGAGCCAAAGGACAAATAGCCCAAATGAATAATTACAGGACATCATAAAACATACTGAAGTTARAAGAACTGTGCCTCAGCTATCACTGATCTAAATATATTGCTCTTCGAGATAAGACATAAAGCTAAATCAGAATGACAGATTATTTCCTTGTTACTAGTTACTGCCAGTTAACAGGCTCCAGCTTCAGAAGAATAATCTGTTTTATGATGTGATATCATAGTGACGATATTCACGAAGCATAAGTTTCAAAGAACGAACAAATCATTCCACTGCAATGCTCATCACACTGTAGAAGGCAGTGCTAAAGGAACTCCCTTAATCCCCACATACCTTTGCCTCCTCCAGCATCTCTTGTGTCTCTTCTTGGGAATGACTAATGAAGACATCTCCAATTTGGTAGGGTATCAGCAGCGAATCATCATCAAGCATCATTATGTCATCGCAGGCATCTTCCAAATTCTGAAGTTGCTTCTATTTATCAGGACACAAGAAGGCTGATCACTTTATCCTATGCAAGTTATTACAATGGTGCATTAACATGCTATTCACGTTGAAAAACGAATGCAGAGAAATTCTGCATTTYGGGCAAAAATCCTATCCCACCAACATAATATCAGTATATTTAATAAAGTATTTCAAATAAAGCAAGTATTAAATTCCATGGAGTTTACCAGTACAAAGTTCTGATCAATGCTCAGTATCTCTCATTAATAGAACAATTAACTGCATAGACAAGTGAAATACAATTGATTTAATTTCATTAACATCTGAAATGTTATTACACAGAAATTTCTCAATTTAATCAGATAATAGGAAGACAAATAAGGTGGCAAATATYAGTGACCTTATCTCAAAAGTAGGATGGCTTAGAGTCCTAGCACCTTATGCCACTAGTGCAGCATCAAACTAAAAATGTCACRTTTTCCAATATATATCAGACAAGATAATTATCAAAGAAACAGTCAGCAATTTTACAAATCATGGTAAAACTTAATTAGATATATTGCAACTGCTGTTAAAGGAAAATAAGTTAATACTGGAAAAACAAATTACAATAATGCACCCTATTCAACAAAAACAAAACAAAATTCTGAGCAGATAATAACGATCTCTGTAAACATGTTAGAAGAAGAAGAAATGTACAAATGCCTCACTTGTGCACAAAAAAAAAATAAAGACGTGAATGCCTCAGGTAAGAAATTTTAGGAACACTGTAAATAGCCTTCATGTTTGGTCTGTATTTCACAAGTGATAGTTAAGGAGTCCTAAATACTGCATGCAATAATAAACTAGTGGTTCTTCCAAGCTTCCTTTACTTCACTGCTTCATGACTTTCATTGCTTTGCCACCTTGATGTTCTCTAGTATCTTCGGTGTCAGAAACCCCAGACTGCAACTACTACTTACACTAAACCACAGTTCCTATTTTCTGCCCATTTTCTGAGCTACAGTTCAGAAACCAAATTTGAGGCAAAAAAAAAAAAAAAAAAAAAAAGTGCCTTGCTAGCAACAGTACCTTTTTTACTTCTATTTCTTCCTTCAGCTCTGTGATCCTGCTAGTATTCCTTGCAAATTTGTTAATTTTCTGTTGATCCTCAAAAGTGACATTGACATCTTCCGCAGCCTGCGCGGAGGAAAGGTCAAAATGAACAACCCGTTGCTTACATGGAGACTGATTTCATTGTGAACCTCATCACTAGGCTACTTCTGCAAAGCGCTGGGCGCCATCCCCTCCAGCAGCACCAGGGCGCAGCCCGACCTGCCCGCAGCTCCCCTCCCGCCGGCCGGGCCGGGCCGCGCCGGGCCTCGACCYCGCCGCGCCGCCGGCCTCACAGGGCCGGGGCGCCGCAACCTCCCCGCCTGCCTCGCCGAGCACCGCGGCACCTCCGGGAGCGGGGAGCCCAGACCCGCCGCCCGCCGGGCCCCAGCAGCCGCAGCGAAGGAAACCGCCGCCCCGTCCCGCACTCACCGCTTTCTTCATGGTGGCGGCCATCTTGGGCGGGGCTGAACCATTCGCTCCCCGCGCAGAGGGGGAGCGGGACGGAGGCAGCACARCGGCGGGCGCCTGCCTGCGGTCTCCGCCGCGTTGCCTCGCGCTAACCGCTCTTCGCCGCCGCCAGCCCTGGCGCCCGGCCGCGGGGTGCCGCGCGCACCCCCGCCAGCGCGCTGCGCTTGGTGCGTCCCGCCGAAGGGGGAAC